>NW_007730389.1:24668-94902 GCF_000696425.1 Galeopterus variegatus
GGAAAAAAAAAAAAAAAAAAAAAAAAAAAAAAAAAAAAAAGTTTATGAGAAAAAAAATTAATGAGAATCCATGAATTTTCTGAAAACCCCTCATATTAATTGATTCATTAATTCATTTATGTAGTAGCTAACACAGGATAAAAGGTGAAACCCCAAAGTGGCTTAATACAAAAGCAGTTTATTTCTCACTAATTTCAAGTCCTAATGAGTGGCATGGCTTTCTCCTTCTTGGAGATCCAGGCTCCTTCCATCATGTGGCTTGTCAGTCTCTAGGACCTCAGAATCCCTGTTGGATCCTGTGCCTTGAGCCACCAGGTGGGGAAGGGAGAGAGCTCTGAGGAGCAGCAGGGAGGTTTGGATGAGCCAGGTGAAAGTGGGGGCTCATAGTCAGGTGGACAAAACTCTGTCATGTGGCCATACCCTTCTACTAGGAAGGCTGGGAAATGTAATGCAGCTGTGTGTCCAGGGGGAAGACAAAACAGAGTTTGATGAAAACATAGCAGTCTCTGCAACAATTCATTTATTTATTCAGCACATTTATTTAGCCTATATGGTAGTATGTAAAAATAGTAGGATGATTCCTGCCTACTTTATTTGTGTTTTTTGAGAGGCAGTGTGATGTGGTAGAAGGAGCCTGGACTTTGAGTCAGGTAGATCTGAGTTCAGACATCAGCTCTGCATATGCTAGTTATAGGATCTTGAGCAAGTTACTGAGTATCTCTGAGCTTCAGTTTCTGTAGCTGTAAAATGGGAATAATGCTTATTTGAGAAGGGTAGTATTTTGTTTGTGTGTTTTTGAGGATTAATGTATATCAAGCATCTAACAGTATCTCAAGCAGGTGTCTATCATGTACTCATGGGTGTGTGTGTATGTTACTACTATTACCATCACTACTACTACTACCACCACTGCACTACTACTGCCACTGTTATTATTACTACCACCACCACTATTACTAGTATCTCTTCTACTACCATATACAGTATGCTCTTTATAGTTTAACTCTTTGAACTATGCTATGGAAAAAACTTGGTTGAAACAGTTTTCCTTGAATAAAGATAATTGCTCCCTGAATGCAGGTTTGTTTATAATGATGCATACTATTTATCTGTAGGTCAGATTACAAGAAACAGCCTGTTTTGTTCTACTATATATCTCCGTATTGCCCAATATGGGGCTCATGTGTGGAAATTACTTTATAGTTATTTATTGAGTTGAATTGAACAGTATAGACTTACTCCAATGTGATTCTGAGGGCTAGGATTTTAACTGACATCTGTGCATATTGTGTTTCTTTAGATAATTTCTGCTGCTGAAACATTGACACTACATCCATCTAGTAAAATTGCTAAAGAAAACTTAGATGTATTTTGTGAAGCTTGGGAATCCCAAATTAGTGACATGTCAATACTGCTAAGAGAAATCAATGACGTGTTTGAAGGAAGACGAGGTGAGAAATTGTCCACATATTGAAATATATTATTATTTTAATGTAACCATTAGTTTTTTAATGTCAAACCTTAAATACCAAATGAATTATCTTATTATAACTTAATTGGGTTATTTTTATAGTAAAATATCTTCCACAGAAAAATTATGAAAATATTATTTTGTCCTTTATTTTAGTATCTAAGTAGTGAAATTTGTTGTATAACAATGTATAACAATTTGAATTAATGTTAACATTCTAGTCTTTCTATTGAAATTGTCATTTTATTTCTTCAAAATTGTTTTTGTTTTAGTACAAAAGCTCTTCTATAATACAGTAATTCTCTTACTTAATTTTACTAACTTCATAATGAAATGAATGTAGTTATTTGATTTTTGAATTGCTTTCCTTCTACTTGGATGAATCTATTTCCTTGATGACCACATAATCTTGGAATATTGCCTGTGGTGGGTAAGTTCATTGGTATTTTTACAACATGTAGAATAGCACCATAGAACGTATAGGAAGGCATCATTTCTATTCTTTATTTTAATGTCAACTGAAAGTTTTTTTATTTCTCATTGTACTGTTATTTATGTTTGTGTTTTTTTCCTTTCAAGTGGCTTGTTAGTGTCAAAGCATGCTTTTTTAAAAATAAAATGTCATTTACACTCATAACATCAAATTACATATTTATTTTTATTGAATATGAACATTTAAACATTTCATACTGAAAAATACTCATTTGGGATAAATGTTGATTTGCTTAAAAATAAGGGAATGACAGACTTTGTGGCTATGACACTATTTGTAAAGTATAATAATTGTTTAACAGGCTTCCACGTTTAAAGATTTCTGTGATAGCTAGTCTGAATGGCTAATCATTCTGATGCTTTGCTAAAGTTTTTCTAATTACATGGATTTTTATACGAGGCAAGTTTCACATATTAAAAGGTAAAGTGATATAATTGATCCACATTTAAGGAAGAAGGGTCACTTGGCCGTAGGAATTGTTAGGAAATGAAGAGAAGTGGCTTGGTGTGGAGAAAGGACACATAGCTTCAAAGAGCTGGAGCATCTGCAAGTCCCAGCTCTCTGACTGGTGTCAGGCAAGCCCTTCCCTGCTCTGGGCCTGAATATCCTCAGTTCAATAATGAAGGCCTTAGGCTAAGTGATATCAGAGATCTGCCATCTCTGAAAGTGTTTTGGGGGCACTACCTGAAGTCAATGTATTTTTGAACTCTGGCCCCATGAAGATACCCCTAACTGTGTCTCCATCCTGTCTGCCTTTTTAAAAAGGTTTTTTTTTAAAAAGGTGTCATCAGCCCATGAAAGTTGGGAGACTAGGGGAGTGCCAGAGAGTGGCCCTCTATTTTGGGGGGATGTGATTGCCTCCATGCACTTGTAAACATGTTCCGTGTGTGCTGTGGAAAGCTTTAATAATAGCTGCAGCCCTTCTGAAAACAGCACAGCTCCAGGCCTGGCCAGTGCATTCTTCTCTTTACCAGAGACCATTCAGCTTAGTGCGGGTTTCTCTCATACTGTGTCCAGTGCTGGATAAGCTTATATTTGCATTCATAAAAACTTGAGGTGTGGTTGAATTGTCATCACTTGTACTCTTTCTGTGTCCCTGGGCCAGCAAGTTCACCATCATCTGAACCTGGAACCAAACTTGAATTCCTCTCTTTGTTCTAGTCTCATAGACCAAGGGCCTGAGCTGCCTTGCTCATAGTGTCTGGGATCCTCAGAGGTTCTAAACCAGTCTGTCCTACCAGCATTTTGGTCTTTCTTTTCTCTTTTATTTCTATAAAAAATAAAAAAGATTTATAACAGGCTTTTTTGTTTTTCTAAAGGAAGATAGCTGTACCAGCCAGCTGCCAAACAAAAAAGAAAGATAGCAGTCATTTAACAGTTATTCTCTGCCTTAATTCTGGGCCAAGTTCTCAGTAGCAATTAGGATAGCAATTAGAGGTTGATAAACTTGAGAAGGGGGTTTTCTTCTATAAATACAAGTAAATCTCTTTCTTTCTTCCTTCCTTCCTTTCTTTTTTTTTGGTGCCTGGCCTATATAGAGATCTGAACCCTTGACCCAACATCACACTCTAACCGAGTGAGCTAACCAGCCAGCTCATAAATCTCTCTCTTAAAAAATAAACCCAAATTCCATTTTCCATCGAGGGATCTCTTCCTTCTTCTGAGATCTGAGTGATAGTTTCCTGCTGAGGGACAGAATTGGGTAGACGTTGAAAATCAGGTTCTGAATCCAGACTGCTTGGGTCCAATTCTGCCTCTTCTACTTCCTAACTTAATCTCTCCGTGCTTCAAGTTTTATGACTGCAAAATGGGGATAACTACCTTATATGGTGAGTGTGAAGAGTAAATAAGTTAATTCATAGTAAGTTCTCAACAACTGTTAACTCTATCAGCATCAGCATTGTGACCACCATTACTTTACAGTAAGGCTTAATAGATTATGAGAAAACATCAGGTCCAATTTTTTCCCCTTAATCTCACTCTTCCCTACTTTCTGACCTCCCTCTCTCCTTATCTCCTTTCTGCTACTCCATGGAGGCTTTGGGACTAGCCTGGCTGCACCATGGGAGATCTCTTCACCTGTGCCCAGTAGAAGAGTCTACCCTTGTTTCTCTGTACAAATGAAGCTCATCCCTTCTCCATTGGGGAATTGACACCTTCTGAAAGATTTCTCTCACTAGACATCTAATGCAACATTAATTCAGTGCTCCCATTTTTCTATCTCTGAGATTTGTCTTTCTCCTATCAAAATTAGCCTCTTTGAAAAGATAGGTAGCGAGGTTCAGTGAAAAATAAAAAGCATAGGCTGCTAGGGTTTGTGTGGGTAAACTTATAAATGTGTTCGTTCAGAGGTATATAACCATAAATAATATGAAGTTACTTCAAAAGGTTCATGGAAATATAGAATTAAAAGGTAATATGAATCTTTCCATGAACTTTTGACATACCCTCATATAACCAAAAAAATTACAATAGCTGCCGTCTATTGAGAATTTACTGTGTGTCAGGTACTTTGATAAGTGCTGGATATGTGTTATCTCATTTAAGCCTCTCAGTAACCCTGTGAGACAGGTATTATGTCCACATTTTATTTATGACGACTGTGGCTTGAAGAAGTTAATACGCCCAGTGTTCCACAGTAGGTAAGCTACAAAGAGCTGGACTCTGAAGTCTCAGTGATGCTGAGGATTAAAAGTTATCACCATTACACTCCATTACTCAAGCTGTTAAACTCCACTCCAGCCCTAAAGCAGTCTAATGAGAATGGACCAATTCTGTGAAAACTGCTCACTACAGCAGCTCTGAGTTTGCTTTTTTCCCCCTCTGAAGGACATTCCAGAGGTGACTGGGAGATCCACTTAGGCAGTTCAGAAGGTACAGAGCAAGGAACAAGCAGTTGAGGGACAGGAGTCTGGACTCTTGTTTTGGTCTACCACTTATTAGCTGAGGATGGGTCTGGCTAAATTACAGAAGTGATAACATGGGTATAGTAATCCATTAGTAATGGAGGCCTGGGCATATAACCTGGCCTTTTGTGTTTCAGTTTCTTTATTTTAGTGGATACAAGTGAAATAATTTGTCACAGTGCCTGCAATATAAGTGGTGACAGATATTTTCCTTTTGTTTTTACTATTATGTGACCTTGAACAAGTCCTTTAACCTCTATCCCTCAGGTTCCCATCTTTAAAACAAGGTAGTTATGGTAGACTAATGGGTATAAACTATGCTATCTATTCTAAGTAAATCATTGTGCAGTATATGTATGTATTGAAACAGCATACTCTAATACCCCACAACTATAATGGGGTATATACTTGTGGGGTATTACATGTAAATATTAAAATATTTTGAATAAAAAAGAAGGAAATTAGACTAGATCAGTGTAGGCAGATATACAGCATGAGTGTAGTCGTTCCTTATTTTTACTCTGTGACAAAAATTGCTGATTGATCATGATGTTTTTCTCACACAAAACTCACATATGGCCTCTCAGTCTGTCTCAGCACAGTGCTCCACCACCCACTATGGATAGACCAGAGATGAAACACAGGATCTTAAACTTGGTTTTGGACTACATGGTCACTGTGGTTTCTTTTACTTTCAAGCTGGATATTATGTAAATGATCTCTTCTTTAGGCTTAAGTAACCTATCCTCAAAAAATCAGGGTTACCTTAACTTCCTAAGGGATGGACAGAAACTGTTCTGTAGGTAGGAAGCTCTGCTGCTTTCAATCAGTGGGACACACCTGTTGTTTATTGGTAAAGTACCTCTCTGTTCAGAAAGGCATCCTTACATGGGGTTAATTGAGGTGGAGTTGGTCGATTTCTTGTACTGCATTTCTTCATCCTGATTTTTATCATGAAGCTCATGAGAATAGCTTTTTCCACAAAGAAGTCCAACTCTGTCTTGGCCATTATTGACTGGACTGAGTCCAGTACCACAGTCTTGTTCTTCCTGTTACATAAGATTATTGTGACAAACCTGCCCATTACCTTGCACCTGCACACTGCTTTTTATGCAAGGGTGTATTCTTCAGACCCTGATTTCTCTTTGCTGCTGTTATAACTCATGTTATGACTATTACTGAAAAGCCTTTGCTATATTCCAGCCACCTGAGTTCTCTTCTGCATACCTTGACTCCTGTGGCTGGCAAAATTATCAGACATGTTTGTAAGTGTCATTTAACCAGCCAACTAAGAGGCAAACATCATGCTAAGTAATGACAGGGAGACTTTAGTGTTCTCATACTTGAAGTTGGTCTGAGAGCTAGGTCATTGTCCACAATCACCCAAGACATTTCACGCTAGGACCTCCTGGGATTGTTTCACGAACTTGAAAATCAGTACTTGTCTGCCTGCCCTTCTGCCTTCAACTCATTCTGCCTTTTCAGCCAAACCTCCAGGGAGGCCTTTGTATTATAAGGCACCAGATCCAAAAATCTCCATTTTTCCTTAGTGATAAATATATGTCAGCATTTAGAATTTGAGATTATTTTAGACAAATAAATGTCAATAAGAAGCCTTTCATATAGCCTGCAGACTCTACCCCTCCTTTAAGGAAGCTGAATAGTCTAAGATGGTTCTGTTTGAGCCATCTTAGACTGATATGACTAAGCTTCAGTTTATAGGGACACACCTCCAACTAAACTATGTAGGGCAATTTTGATCATGGATGGCATATTTTCATAAACCACTTGCTTTTTTTTTTTTTTTTTTTTTTTAAATCAAGCCTCCTGCCAAGAATCCTTATTTGGATTGCAGTTCTGCAACTACTGTTCTCACATTTCTGGTAGCCCAGTTTCATAACCCTGCATTTATTTTATCACTTGTCAGATGGGATGCCACTAAAATGGGGAGTACAGGAAGAAGAACATGTTTGTAGATAAATATGAGCTTATTTTGGAGCGGTGTGAACCTGGAACAAGGGAGTGATCTGTTCAGACGAGAGATGATGGCCTAAATTAGGGCAGTGATAGTTGAAATGGAGATAAGAGACTAAGAAGAATTAAAAAAATAACATTGGTAGGCTTTGTTGGTCAATCGAATATAGAGGAGGGAAGGGGAAGAGTTGGAGAATGACAGTTGGATTCAGATTAGAATACTTCAGCCCTGCTCCTGAGTTTAGTTAATAATCTGCCAATTCTTTAGTGGTTAGGGATTCATTTTTTTTTTTTTTTTTGTCTTTTTCCGTGTCCGGCAACGGATCGCAACCCTCAGTGTCGCCCCCATACCGGACCAGGACCGGCAACGGATTGCAACCCTCGGCGCTGCCCCCGCGCCTCGCTCAGCCAGTGAGCGGGAACCGGTCTGTATGTGGGATCCGAACCCTCGGTGGGAGCGCCGCCGCGCTTCCCAAGCGGCATACTAGCACAGTGCGCCACCGGGCCGGCCTAGGGATTCATTTTAAGTGGAACTTGGGACATGAGTTTTTTTCCGATTGATCATGTCCATACAGAGCTCCTTTAGAACCTAATTATAAGTATTTCTTTTTTTTTTTTTGTCCCATGTAAAGATGACCGGTAAGGGGATCTTAACCCTTGACTTGGTGTTGTTAGCACCATGCTCACCCAGTGAGCAAACCGGCCATCCCTATATGGGATCCGAACCCGTGGCCTTGGTGTTATCAGCACCACACTCTCCCGAGTGAGCCACAGGCCGGCCCCTAATTATAAGTATTTCTTTTCTTTTTTTTTTTCTTTTTCTTTTTTTTTTCCTTTTTGTCTTTTTTACTGACCGGTAATGGGATCGCTACCCTCGGTGTCGCGCCCGTACCGGGGACCAGCAATGGGATTGCAACCCTTGGTGTTGCACCTGCACCGCGCTCAGCCAGTGAGCGGGAACCGGTCTCCACATGGGATCCGAACCCTTGGTGGGAGCGCCGCCGCGCTCCCAAGCGCCGCACTCTACCAAGTGCGCCACCGGGCGGCCCTAAGTATTTCTAATGTGGAATAAGTTAGCACATTTTCAGTGACATAATAAGGCTTTTCTATTCTTGGGGAATGAGGTTTATTTTGTAGATATACTGAAAGGCTTTAGATAATGAAAATGAGGACAGTGCTTCTCAATTAGGTTTTCATTATAAATCATTTTAGTACCCCCTTAAGATCAGAGGGACTTTTGAGCTTAATCGTGCACTTATCTGGAGATGTAAGCTTGGAAGATGGCACAATTGTGGTGTTGACTAAACAAAGGATTTAGGGAATATTAAACTTCTTTATACCTCTATGAGGACAGTGCTTTGAACAATTCTAACATATCAAATATCTGTA
Organism: Galeopterus variegatus; assembly: GCF_000696425.1. NCBI lineage: Eukaryota > Metazoa > Chordata > Mammalia > Dermoptera > Cynocephalidae > Galeopterus > Galeopterus variegatus. The sequence goes on from NW_007730389.1 coordinate 32,902, forward strand.
CCAAGTATACTTTTCCATAATATTCCTGTTTTTCCAACTACTTTTCATGTTTATAACATAATAGAGTTTGTTTATGCTACTTCTTAAATTTGATATAATAGCTAAACATAATTGAGCTGGTTTATTCTTCTTCTGCTTAGAATCAATGGCAATAATTAGATTGGCATGGAGATAACAACTATAAAATCAATTATAAAATAATCCAGATCCCTCGTTACTATTATCTTCCTTTTTCTTGTATTATTATCAGCTTGTTTTGTTTTTATTGGGATTGGGGGAAAGAGGGATAACCTTACCTGCATGGCATTTGGAGGAGGCCTAAATGAAGAATGATCAATTTCGCAATTATCCTCAAATCTGTATAAACCATTCTGAGTCTAACTCTAAAGAATGAGAATAGGGAGAAAAACAAAGTACCTGTAAGAGGACCACAGGGATTGGAACCACCAAGTGATAAATACCACTAGGTGGGTGATAGTGGTAGCAAATCAGATTCTATAAAAGCTCTATTTTCATTGTGTTTATTTCTCTTTACATTCTGATTCCTTTAACTCTGTTGCATCTTATAGATATCAGAGATGATGAAACAGGTGGCTTCCTCTTCCCCCTTTTAGAGAGTAAAAGTAAACATTTCAGGATCATGGGCACTATGGAGGATCACAAGGTTAGATAATACAAGATTAATCGCCCAAGCTAACTATATTTAAGTAATGATTAAGCTCTCTTTTATAGCATATTAAGACCACTTTTGAGGGGTGTTATGGTCAGGATTCAGACTCTGAATTAAGATATATGATGAATTTTGAGGGGTGTCCAGTTAGTTGGTTAGAGGTGTTATAAATAGCAAGGTCAAGAGTTCAGATCCCTGTATAGGCCAGCCACCAAAAAAAAAAAAGAAAGAAAGATCAATGGTGAATTTTGAGATTTTGAGTGACCTGAAGACCATCTTCTGTTAGTCTTCTTGCAGCTGAATAAGGCACTTTTTAATTGAGGGCTTGGAGAAAAGGCATGAAAATAGCTTTTTCCTCTTTAAGGTTTTTTTCCTCTCACAATTCTGAGATCAGAAAGCCATTAATAAGATTCCCTTACAATTCTTTTTTTTTTTTTTTTTTTTAAAGATGACCGGTAAGGGGATCTTAACCCTTGACTTGGTGTTGTCAGCACCACGCTCAGCCAGCGAGCTAACCGGCCATCCCTATATGGGATCCGAACCCGTGGCCTTGGTGTTATCAGCACCGCACTCTCCCGAGTGAGCCACGGGCCGGCCCTACAATTCTGATATTACAAAGAAATTGTTTGAATCACAAAGCTATTTCCAAGTACCATTAGCTGACCCTTAGCAACAATTCATCTTGTAGGGCCAGCCTGTGGCTCACTCGGGAGAGTGCGGTGCTGATAACACCAAGGCCACGGGTTCAGATCCCTATATAGGGATGGCCGGTTAGCTCACTTGGGAGAGCATGGTGCTGACAACACCAAATCAAGGGTTAGGATCCCCTTACCAGTCATCTTTTTAAAAAAGAAAACAAAACAAACAAACAAACAAAATTTATCTTATAGATCAGCACTATCCAATAGAGATAAAGCATGAGCCAATTATGTAATTTAAAATTTCTAATAGGCACAAGAAAAATGAAAAAGAAACAGATGAAATTTGTTTTAATATTAGTTTTTATTTAACCCAATATATACAAAATATTATTTCAACATATAATCAATACTTAAAAATAATTAATAATATATTTTACATCCATTTTTTGTACTAAATCTTCAAAATCCAGTATGTGTTTTACACGTATAGCACATCTCAATCCTGACTAGTCACATCTCAAGTGCTCAGTAGTCACACATGACTAGTGGATTCTATATTCAGTAGTACAGTTCTAGATGAAATTTTACTTGTTCTTTTTGTTTTTTCTGTTCTTTTTAAATTTTTTGTTTTTTTAAAAAAATATTTGTGTATACTATTCTGTGTCTAACAGGTTCTCCCTGTTCATGTAATAGTCATCCTATTAGAAAAGGTGTAATTTAGTGCTCAAACATTATATTTATTTCTATTATGTTGGACCATACGAAATTGATGTTTCTGTATTTCAAAATGGTTTAATGTCAGTAATTCCATACGATTCAACGTACTATATTATAGCTGAATACATTTGTTTTCTTTGAAGAAGCAATTTTCCTTCAAAAAGTAATTACTGTTCAAGTCTTATCTTGAACTTCTACCCTGGATATCATAAATTAGCTTTTTAAAAAATCTATCATCCATTGTAACCTGACTACACACACACACACACACACACACACACACACACACACACACACACACACGATCTTAAAGCTGGAAAGATAATAGATTGGGCAGGGCTGAAGTGGGCATTGCATATCTCCTTCCTTTCCTCAGTTATTGTCCTTTGTGCTGTGTGTCAGTTCATAGCCAAAAAAACTGTTATTTGCTTTATTTTGTCTCACTCTCTTAATGCTGGGGTTGTCCTCTTCCCTGACGAGGGGAATACATTATGAGGTTGGTTGGAAATGATTTGGTCTGGTACTTGCTGAAAAGGAAGCGGCACTGATAACTAATACCGGTAAAAGAAGAATCCGGTTTCATTAGAGGCTGGCTGCTGTAAAAGGAACATTGTATGAATAAAGCTGATTGTAAGTGGAAGTAAACGTCTTTGAGACATTTTGCCTGTCCCTTTACATTGGGAGAGGTGGAGACCAGCCAACATAAATGCCTTAGAGATAAAGGCAGCATAAGTGCAGCTGTTGACAGACTTCATGTTCACCAACCAAATCGCACTTTTATTTCTGAATCACATGTAATTGATAGACTAAAAGATCAAAACTAATGTACTGACATTCCTATTTATTTAATATTTTAAAAGTTAAATGTGAATAATAGAAAAAAAATTTAAAGTTATGTGTGTTTTTTGTAGGAGAGAAGTATGGCTACCTTTCACTTCCAAAGGCAATGGTAAGTAGAAAATCATGTACATTTTAGAATGTTTTTATTCAGAATTCAAATTATGGTCTTGTTGCCTATTGCTATTTCCTCCCCAATCTCCATATTTGACATTATAGGAAAAAGAATATTAAATGTTGACTGTTCAGAGTTGTTTTTCTGGGTGGCAATCTAAATGTGGCCAATACTCAGAATATTTGTGTCATGTTTGGGGTTTGAGGGGATAGGTAATTTGTGAAGTCAGAAGTCATTTTGTTCTCCCTATCTTGGGTCTAATTTGCAAGGTCACGTTGGAATCATTTTCTGCAAGCTAAGAACTTTCATATGTTTTCTACCTAGATGAAAATATGCCATATATGTGAGAAGGAGATACAGGATGATATATTAGTTCGGCACTGGTCCTCAGATCCCTTTTGGGAATGAAAATTTCTGTTTTCTGGCTAATACCATTTTAACATCAGTCAGGTGACATTTTGATGACCTCAGCGATTCATTTATAGAGATCATTCTAGGGAAATTTATAGTTTTGAATAAAATGCAGGATATGCAAAGCAGAGATGATGGTAAAAAAGAAGCAGTTATCAAGGAGGATCATTCTTCTAAAACCAAAAAGTGTCCTAATAACTCTAACTTCAGAAGTAGAGGAAAAACAATGGACTGTGTGGAAGTAGCTTCTGAGCAGGAAGTAATCATGACAGCAAATGAGAAATTCAAAGACTTGTCAATTATACCTAGTATAAAACTATACCCATTTTCCAAATCGTAAAGAAAGGAGCACTTTGATGGCTCACAGTATGAATATTTATAACAAGTCAAATGTTTTATGTGAGATGGACAAAAATAATTTATTCATGCATTCATTTATTCATTAAATGCATCTTGATAGCCTACTATTTGCCAGGCACTATGCTAGACACTGGTGAAATAATGAAAAAGATGCTAAAATATAAATTCCACAGATATGGATTTTAAAAAATATTTTGCCCACTGTGGCATTCCCATTGTCTAGAACTGCCTGGTACAAGTTTGACACTCAGAAAATAATTTGATAATTTGTTGAGTCAATGAAAAAGACAGGCATGGCCTCTGCTACTGTGAAGCTTACAGTCTAGCCCAGCACTGTCCAGTGAAAATATAATTCAAGGCCCATATGTAATTCAAACTTTATAGTAGCCATATTTAAAAAAAGAAATGTGAAATTAGTTTAATGGTATATTTTATTTAACCCAATACGTCCCAAGTATTATCACTTCAACACATAATCAAAATACAACTATGGAAATTTTTTTTTTTTCGTCCTTTTTGTGACCGATAAGGGGATCGCAACCCTTGGCTTGGTGATGCCTGTACCGTGCTCAGCCGTCCCTATATAGGATCCGAACCTGCGGCGGGAGCGCCGCTGAGCTCCCAGCGCCGCACTCTCTCGAGTGCACCACGGGGTCGGCCCAATTATGGAAATCTTTTATAGACTTTTTGTCATACTAAGTCTTCAAAATCTGGTGTGTATTTTACACTTATAACACATCTCAATTCAGATTAGCCACGTTTCAAGGGTTCAATAGCCACATGTGGCTAATGGCTATTATAGGATAGTATAGGTTTAAACTTGTATAAAAAGAAAATAGAGGAGAGAAAAATTATTGATGATTACTAATAGTGACAATGTGGTGAAGAACAGATGGTAAGTATCAGAAGAGAGAATTGGCAACTAAGGGGTAGGAAATAAAACTTTGGAGTGTGGGGATGTATAAGATAGTGGGAACGATCGATGGTGTAGGGGAAGAACAAGTGATAAATCAAATCCTCAGATTTTAAAAAGGGTATGTAATTAACTAATTAGTGTATTTTGTGAAGAGACTGGCACTTAATACTGAAACACAGTATTAGAAAACTGAATGTAGTTGGTGACAAAATAACCATGACACTGCAAAATAATTTGTAGCTGTTTGGAAAACAGTTTCTATGCCTTAAGCTATCCTCAGAATAGTTTGAAAGAATGGATAGAAATTTGTCTGTTTTGTTATTTTAACCTGACTTAATCCTAACAAATGGTATTATAGCTAATATCCCAGTGAGATATTAAGCAAATAAGGATAGATTCACTGTTCTTGTAAACACTATAACTTAGGGCTACTACAAAATAATTTTTTGAGGATTAGACAAGACACCACAGAGCTTTTTATAGGTTAAATGAAGTAAAGATTTTAGTGAACTGAATAGTGTTTATTGAATTTTTAGTAACAAGTCATTTGAGAATCACGAACCATTTCCTTAGTTAAGGATAGCATAGCTAACTATATTTCTAGAAAAGCGTAGCTTTCTTTTTTAGGAAGCACACAGTTGGAATCTGGTGCTATTTATATTTAGGGGCTCCGAGTCTTTAGCTTTACATAACTGAAAGGAGGCATCTGACTGCATTCCAAAATAATGTCCACTAGGAGGCAGGCTTGGTTATTCTTAAAATGGCTTAACTTTTCAGGCAATCTTCTTTCAGTCTTTGTTAAACACTTTAATAATAATAATTTGTAAAAATAAAAATAATGAAAACACAGCTAAACTTAAAAGAATAAGATGGTGCATAAAATTCTAAATAAAATAAAGCCTAAAAACATCAAGGGTATTCTTAACTTTCTTAAATGGTTCATCATTGCTTTATAGTCTATTAGGCAAAAGAAGAAGATCAGTATGATGTGACTATACAAGGAGGAGCCTGAGAGATCATTGATCATCTCCATTTATTTTCTAATGAATACAGGGGCAGCTTGTATTTGTGTGTGTATGTATGTGTAACTTTATTGTTTCTTGTTTCTCTGTATTTATTTTCTGTCCTTTAACTGTACCTATTTCTTTAATAGTAAACATCATTAGAAAAATCTGAAAAGGGCTATGTTAAATAAGCAGATCTAAACTCTGTGGAATAGGAAAAGAGAGGAAAACTTGAGGCTGTTTTTTTTTTTTTCTTTTTCTTTTTTGTAGGCTGGTTGGTATGGGGATCTGAACCCCTGATCTTGGTGTTACAACACTGCTCTAACTAACTGAGCTAACCAGCCAGCCCTAGGATGTTTTGTTCTGCAGTGAAACTGGTGACAGACTAGCTGGTCAAAAGTAAAAAGTCATGGTTATAAAAGGGAAGCAAAAAACAGGACTCTCTCTCTGTCTCTGTCTCTCTCTCTATATATATATCAAAGGTGTATTTTTACGAGGGCCCCAGGGGCTTCAAGACAACCTCTGCAATATTTTTGGAGTCCAGTTATGATATTTTTTTTAAGCTAAGTGGCCACATGAGTGTTTTATTGTAAATTTATACTTTGTGTGCATGTATGTTAATATGTACCTAGAGTGTTTGTGTGTATATAACTTAAATATATGTTTCCATGAAAAAAATGGCTCCCTGCATATCCTGGCCCCTTTTTCTCTAGTAGCCCTAACTGTTCTTGAACTTTTGCCCCAACTGGACCTCCCACCAGATTTCAAAGTGGGAGGAATCTCCAGAGAACTTTTGAATATATTTTTCAAAGAAACACTGCTATTGGTAGTGGTATGGTCTGTTCTGGTATGCTGTTCTTCAAGTAAACAGGCATCTGTTGGCTAGCCTGGCAACCTAGCTAGTGTAGAAAATTTTCTCCCATTCTAGGGAAAATACATTCTGAGTTCCAAATAGTTTACATAAAAATGAACTTGCTCTTTCAAAAATATGGAACCATTGAACATTGGTTCACATATTAAATCCTAAATTCTAAGTATAATCTCTTTACAACCTGGGATATGGGGTTAGCAATTGGGATGTCAGTAAAACTGGAGTGTTGAAATTTAGCCTCGTAAGGGCAAATTAGTTAAAGAAATTGAATCCTAGAGTCATAACATTATGAATGTATAGAAAGCTACATGTAGTGGCTAATTTTAATACATTATTTCTAAAGAATAATTCACACATTATAATAATGTTGTTGCAACAGAGAGGCCAAGGAAGTTTAGAGGACACAATAACTAGACTCAAAGAATATTGCAGAGGTTGTCATGAAGCTCTTGTGAAAAGAGGAGAGCAACTGCAGACACATAGCAGTACAGGACCCTGGCCTGCTTTCCCTGGCCCTGATTTCAAACCAACGTCCTGTTCAAAACTGAACATACCTACTAGTAGAGTATTTGTAATTGTTCGTTTAATTTAAACTACTTAATATAACTTAACTACATACCGAATATGTTTAAATTAAACTTTTCTTACACGTGCTTTGTAATGCCTTCTATTACTATTGTATTTCCTCACAATTAAATGTACTGCTTTTTTTTTTTTTGTCCTTTTTGAGACTGGCCGCACCGCGCTCAGCCAGTGAGCGCTGTGAGCGCACCGGTCATCCCTATATAGGATCCGAACCCGTGGTGGGAGCGCTGCTGCGCTCCCAGCGCCGCACTCTCGAGTGCACCATGGGCTCGGCCCAAATGTACTGCTTTTTAAGATATCTTCATCTTTTTATTGTAACAGAAGAATAACGCAAACCTGAAATCATTAAAGCCAGACAAGCCTGACTCTGAGGTGAGACTTTTTCCTCTGTAATAATAGTCTTAAAACTGATCTTCTTTTTACATCATTAATGACAAATTTGTTGTGATTGAAATGTATGTTTTGTAGGAGCAAGCCAAGTTAGCAAAGCTTGGACTTAAGCTAGGTTTGCTCACCTCTGATGCCGACTGTGAAATTCAGAAGTGGGAGGATCAGGAGAATGAGATTGTTCAATATGGACGGAACATGTCCAGTGTGGCCTATTCTCTGTATTTATTTACGAGGTAAGTGTACTTACATTTTAATCTTTTTAAATCAGTATAATAATATCTGGTATAAAGAAAAGATGCCATGTTAAATCATTGATAGGTTAAAGCCAGTGTCAAATACCTATATATGGGAAAAAGAATGAAATAGTTATTATGACAATTTACTTCAGTGAATTCAACAAGAGGACACATGTACTTAATTAGAATTTAGATGTAGAAGAGATCCTCTTCTAGGTCCCATTTTTCCCATAATTTTGAAAGAATTTTAAATCCTGCTTTTTGCCATCCTGCACATCAGTGTCTCTCACAGCCAGCATCAGTCCATTTAGAAAACGTGCCTTTTATATTTTTATGCAAGTGACTGATTAGACACAGATCAAAGAGTAGAGCCATGAGGTCTACCTCAATAGGGTGCCGTATCTCCATGAGTCAGCATTTATTGTGTAGAGGAGAATTTCCCTAACTTTAAAATTACCAGGCCTACATTCTCTGTCTTGTGCATATCACAAAACTCTTGATCAAATACCTTGTTGAAGTCAATGTTGATCATATTCCACAGCTTTCTGTTATGGTAATCTATACAGATGGTATAGTAATCCCACTTAGCTAAAATCAACTATCTGCTAAATAATCTGTTTTAGAATTTTCTCAAGGAATAACTTCAGACTTTCACTCAGTTTCTGAAATCTATCTTTTTCATTTATGGAAACTGGAAAATGCTTGATATCCCCTCTCCTACTCATTTTGATTTTGATATGATTATTAGCAGTGGGTCACATCTGCAGGTTATTTCAGTGTTCTGGAAGGTAGTGTAATCTGGTCTGGAAACTGAAGCTCAGGTAAAGTAGTTAGGATCTCTGTAAGTGTGTGGACTTTGGGGCTCAATAAATAGCACCACTTTTTCCCACCCAATTCCTGAACAAAATGAAAATTAAGCAAATGAGTAGGCAGATTAGAACCAGTGACATTTATATGGATAAAGCTGATAGTGGAGAATGTAATTTATATCCACAGGCAAGTAGGTTTTCAAAAATGATCCCAAGAATTAAGAAGTCTTACCTCATAGGAGCAGTATGTGTCTCTATGAAATACGTGGAAGAGAAGATATCTCTTAAAGGCAGCTTCACTTCCAAGAGAAAAAGGATAAAAGAAAGGACTAACATGTCCAATTTATTTTTGCAAAGTCAACAGAAAAACTGGAAAGATGAGTGTCTACTCTCTCTATGGTGTGGAATAAGTGAGGCAGCAGAAAGAAGTGAGGGATGCTGTGGTTGTGGAGATTCCTTCATATGGAAGGAAGGTTAGGAGCGAGGAAGAAGCAATTCCCAGCTAAGAGGCTTTGTTTTCCTCTTGATGTCTTCTACCTTTTCAGGATAATTCTTCTGGAGGGAGAGCATAGAAATGACAGGAGGTAGTAATTTTGCTGCTGTTTTGCTATCATTTGTTAATACCTTACCATATTTTCCATCACTGGAGACCATTCTTCTTTGGTAGTTTCCTTCCTTTTGTTCTTGTTTTTAATAAGCTTCTCCTGTAATGGAGTCTTTCCAACGTGAATTTTGCCTTCCTATGGGAAACCTGAGGGGCTGCACTGTGAGGAGAAACTCAGTGGAATGGGACTTAGAATATGGTTATTGGACAGGAATAATGAAATTCAAGAAAAGAAAATGGATTTTCTGTAATGGATAATTACCTTGTGTCATTTTGCAAGTCTTGGTGCTATAATTACCTCCTTGTAGTAAATACGAAGTTGGTTTTCTTTTCTACTCACATTATATACCTGTTCCTCCCATCCCCAACACTCTTTTCTGTTTTCCCTTAAGACCTGTGGTCTATCAACCTCATCTAGGAACTTTTTATGAGATCATGTGTTAGCCTTTACAGTATTGAGTTTTGCACTTTTATAGACTTTCCTCAGGCTGTTGTTTAAGGGTGTCTTAATAATTTATATAAGTAATTCTTATTTATTAATAATTGACATATTTAAGATTTTCTAGCGCCTTATAGTATAAAAAATTTCAAACTTACTAGTGCTTTATAGTTTTTAACATGGTTTTTGCTTTATAATTTCTTTGATCATCACTACAGTTTCTCAGAGAACAGGAATGATTTGTTCACATCTCATAGCTATTAAGCGGCAGAACTGGTTGTTACTAGATTCCATCACTACAGTTTCTCAGAGAACAGGAATGATTTGTTCACATCTCATAGCTATTAAGCGGCAGAACTGGTTGTTACTAGATTCCAAATCTTCTGACTTATGTCTAACCCATTGCTCTTTTTTTTTTTTTTTTTTTTTCAAAAAGATGACCGGTAAGGGGATCTTAACCCTTGACTTGGTGTTGTCAGCACCACGCTCAGCCAGTGAGCGAACCGGTCATCCCTATATGGGATCCGAACCACGGGGCCTTGGTGTTATCAGCACCGCACTCTCCCGAGTGAGCCACGGGCCGGCCCTAACCCAAGCTTTCTATATTGCTCTTAATGCATTCTGTTACTCTCTATGTTGTAATTTACTTTTCATTTTTTAGAGCTCTTAATTCTTAGAAGTTTTAAGCCCAATATTCTCCAATCTTCTGATGAGAGTGGTAGCATGAGTATTATTAGGAAGATTAATTTATACACTAAGAATACAATTGAAACTTAAATTATATGCCTCATCAAAATTAGACAACTGAGTTCCTACCAGAATTGAAATTAGAATTAGAAGTGAAATTTCCTGGCTTTTGGTCTGATCCTCTTTCCATTGTGTAAAAAAGGCCTTTGGTTAAGGTACATTATCAGATCTTTTATATTCGGTTTATGAAACAAAATGATAAAGGTTAAAAAGGACAAACGGAACTTAAATATAACTTGTCAGTTTTAAATTTCTTTACATTATGAAATTAACATATATAATGTTTACTTGAAGAAAAAAGTAACTTAAGAAGTAATAGTGAAATATTAAAGTTGCTTTAAGAATAAAGTCACAATATCTTTAATCTATTCATATTATTCTTCAAAATTTGGGATCTGTTAATACACAAAATGCTTTAAAACTTTAATATTATAAAATCAACTCCAGGGAATAACTTTTTATTTTCCTAATAATTCATTTTTTCTTAGAGGAGAGGGGCCACTGAAAACTTCCCAGGATTTAATCAATCAACTAGAGGTATGTTTTGTTTTCATTTTATGCTTCTACTTTAATTCTGAGCTGAAGTGGGTAATAACTGGTTTTCTTTTTTTTTTTTTAAAAGATGACCGGTAAGGGGATCTCAACCCTTGGCTTGGTGTTGTCAGCACCATGCTCAGCCAGTGAGCAAACCGGCCATCCCTATATAGGATTCAAACCCGTGGCCTTGGTGTTATCAGCACCGCACTCTACCAAGTGAGCCACGGGCCGGCCTATAACTGGTTTTCACTTGATCTTAGCCAAAAGGCCGAGAAGCGATATAACTGGTTTTCTAAACGATTTATTATATCATGTGTGTGTGCTTGCATGTGTGCACACCTGTATGCTATAAAGTGGTAGAACAGCAGAAAGGTAGAGGGCTTGCAGTAACATTTTGTGGAGGTTTCTTGGTTATCTCATTGAAAGAAACTTAAATATTATAGGGATAAAGTAGAGTGGGCTTTGTTGACAGTCAGTAGATGTAATGATAAATTTTAGGTTTTCCCAAGTAGATAAAAGTATTCTGAAAGCAGATCCAAATCTCATATACTTTCCAGAATTCGAGAAGGCTTTTTGGCCTCCTCATCATTGAATTGAATGAATGGTATTGATTAAATGAGATTTTATCACATGAAAAAGCATCATCTCAAGTACAGGCTTGAGATCATTAGAGGGTACTCAGGACATGCTAATTTCCTTCTTTTCTCCCATATTTGTGATGATTTAGGACATTTAGGGAGAGACAAATATGCTAACACCCACCCTTGTGCCCTGTGTGTCTAATGGTACTCTATGTAGGCCCACCTTTAATTCTCCTCCCTCTAGCTGAAGGCTTTAGATTGGCAAGTGGGTTACAAAATTCCTTTTCTATTTTTCCTGACTCTCATGTTAGCGTGTGGTTTAGTCCATTTTGTGTTGAATAACAGAACACCATAGATTGGGTAATTTACAAAGAAAATAAATTTATTTCTTACAGTTCTAGATCAAGGGGCCCACTTCTGATCTGGTGAGGTCCTTCTTGCTGTGTCCATCCCATGGCAAAAGGACAAAGAGAAAGGGAGAGAGAGCAAGAGAGGGCTGATCTTGCTTTTATAACAAACTCAATCCTGAGATAATGAACCCATTCCTGTCATAGCGACATTAATCCATTAATCCATGAGGGCTCTGCCCTCATGACCGAATCACCTCTTAAAGGTCTCTGCCTCTCAGCCTGTTGCATTGGGGACTCAGTTTCCAACACATGAACTTGGGGGAACATTTCAACGATAACCATTTGTTTGCCTCCCTAAAACCAAGAGCATTTCTGCATTTGAAATTTGAAATTTCTATCATTTTTATCACTTGAATATAGTTTCCTTTGGCATTCCTGTGTGCTTCCACCTGAACCTTTTCAGGAAAGGGATTTCAGTTTAAGGCGATGGTTGTCAACATAATAGAATTATAGAAAATATTTCTTCTGGATTTTTCTGTAAAGTAGACTACAAATGAGCTATTTCCCCTTAAAGCAGTGGGAATAAATTCTTGATTCATTCTGTTCGGTTTGGCCCATGTCTGTTCTAAGTCATGCCATACTGTATGGGGTGTTATACTCTAAAAGGTCTACTACTTACCTTCTTCCTGTGTGAGCTTATTCATTAAACCAATGTCTGTTGAATTATCTCCAAACTGTGATGAACATAAAATTGCATACTTCATTTAACAAACATTTATTGAGCTTGATATAGATATAGATTTTAAAAAAAATCTTGGGCATAAGAGCTCTGTGGAGAAAAGTGACCTGCTTCCATAGAGTTTATGTTCTAGTGGCAGGAGATAGACAATAAAAAGTTAAGTGTGTAATGCACATGTATGAGTATGTGGAGGGTAAGAACACAGAGGAGTGGTCAGAAAGGACCTAAGGAGGTAACATGTGAGTAGCAACATAAATGAAGTGGGAAGGTGGGCTGGGTGGATAAGCGCATGTAGAATAGTTTAGATAGAACAAGTGCAAAGGCCCGGAGGTGTAGGGGTAAGGCTGGGTGTATCTGAAGAAGAGTAAGAAAGTTGTTGTGGTTGGAGTGGCATGAGCCAGAAGGAAAGCGGTAAAATATGACATCTCTGTAGGCCATGAGAAGAACTTTGACTTTTATTTTTTAAGCATGATGGTGAACCCTTAGAGGGTTTTGAGATGCAGCGGCATGATCTGACTTATGTTCAAAAAAGGTTTTTGGCTTGACCAACAGAGTAAATGGTAGTGCCATTTACTGAGATAGGGAACACTGAGGGAGAACACCAGATTCAGAGGGTAGAAATCAAGCATTTTGTTTTGCTCATGTTAGGTACAAAGGCCAAGTAGGGTATAAAAGACTGGTGTCAGGGTGGTCCAGGAGTGGAGAGGCTTAGGAGATATGAGCTTTAAGGTGGTTTTAAAACCATGATGCACTGAGACAGACATGGATCATGCCCCCAAGGGCTTTGTAGGTTAGAAAGAAAGAGAAGGTACATGGAATAGGAGGTGGTAATGTGGAATGATGAGGATCACACAGGGAGTGAATCATTCAGTTTGATTAGAATCTAGATGTGAAGCTCATTGGTTTCCCTTTTAAAGGACAGGAAAGGATGCAAAGGACTATATGATGTGGAGATCCCTTTATCCAATGATAGCAAGGTGTCAAGGTTGTTGAACAGAGGGTAGAAGTTAACCTTGGAATTATTGCCTCTTCTGTCTTCATGTTCTTTATCTAATTTATTACCAACACCTGTTATTTTTTTCTTCACAAATCGCTCTCAGATTTGTTCTGTTCTCTTCATTGCTACTGCTGTAACCTAATGCTAAGTCTTCATCTCTTTACTCACCTGGTAGCTCTCACTCTAAAATCTTCTACATACCATTTTAACACAATATCCTAAATATTACAATCTCACCTGTCCAAGCTTTCACTCTTCTTCTCCATCATCCTGTTTTCCTTACTAAATTGTAAAATGCATGGTGCATGGTAAATAGTCAAAACCAATCTGAAAAAAAACCAAAAAAAAAAAAACCCAGTCTGAATTGGGCCTCTCAAATGGTCGGTTATGAAATGTGTATAGGTGACAAATTTTATCCTGGTTAGATGGTAGCAGGAAAGTTCTAACCATTTTGACCTCATGCTCCAAGATTCACCACCCTTTTATACTTGGGGATTTCATGAAATGAGCTCTGGATCCCTCCAGAAACTCAGACATAATTTGTGGGGCTATCACATGTCCATGTGACCCTCCAGAATAATTGGAAGTCTCCAGGTGTAGAGGAGCCTCTCTAGGATTTGATTCTGCATTAGGGCTGGGAAGACTATTTCTGAATACAGTTAAACCCTTGTGTTTTCCTGGTAAAAAAATTTTTAAGAGTTCCATGACAGGTTTTTTATATCTAGGTTTTATTTTTAAAGTTCTATATAAAAATTATTAATGATTATATTTCTTACCAACTGTCCATAAGCCATCAATCTAAAATAGTGATGTTTTCCCTTTCCACCAGGTTTTTGCTGCAGAGGGTTTAAAGCTTACTTCAAGTGTACAAGCTTTTTCAAAACAGGTAACAAATGTCTACCTTCCTGGTGCTGGTGGTGATGTCATGTAGATCCAATCTGGGGATATATCATTAAGGTATAAAGGTATTTAAGGTATAAAAGATGGAGTTTTGTTAGGTTTGTTATAACTTCCTAAATTACATTTCAGCTGAAAGATGATGACAAGCTTATGCTTCTCCTGGAAATAAACAAGCTAATTCCTCTATGCCACCAGCTCCAGACAATAACTAAAACATCTTTACAGAATAAAGTGTTTCTAAAGGTAAAAGAGAGGAGGGTGGGTTATTAAGGTAGACTCCTGAGAAACTTTTACACTTCTGTCTTTATCAGGTTAGCTCCAGCCCCTTTTTCTTCAAATAAAGTGTTACTACCCACAGAAGGGCAATTTATTTCCATTTTTCATGACTTGACTGCAAGGATCATTTATTATATGCTGTTATAACTAAGCAGCATGTTCACTAAATAAATTGACTTTTTGGACATGATTAATTTTGTAGCACTGACAGCTACCCTTAAATCCTGAAGTTGTCACCTCTCTAACTAGGCCACAAATGCCTCAGAGTCTGAGCTCCCATAATTTGAGCAAATATGGGCTTATGTCCACAAAGCAGAGTGCAAGGAATTTCAGAGCAGGGGATTCACTGCCATTATTTGGAGCATTTTGAGGTGCCCCTAAACAGCCTTAAGTAGAACAGTCTATTTGTCACCCATTCTTCCTGGGATTTCATGAAACAGGCATGAGGCCTGGGCAGCAACCCTTGCACCTGTGTTCTGGGTCCTCGCATCAGCTCATATGCCCTAATCTATTCATACACCTTTCAAGATCCCTTAGATCTCCATGATGGAGAAATTTTATCAGTTTAAAACTAAATAAATTATAAGGCTTTTTGAAACACCACTATTAGAATATGATCTGCATGCTTTCTGTCACTCTAGGTTGACAAGTGTATTACAAAGGCAAGATCAATGATGGCTCTCTTGGTCCAACTTCTCTCACTTTGTTATAGACTGCTGAAAAAGGTGAGGTTGTTTTTCTATCTTAAACTCATCATTTTTTTTAATTGAAGGGAAATGCAAAAGAAAATAAGTTACTACTTAATTTTGCAATTTTGTTTTCCAGAGTAAAGCAGAAACTAATTGTCTTACCTCTTTCCAGCTTCAGATGGAAAATAACAGATGGGTCTCAGTTACAGATAAAGATACTATGGATGGTAAATCTTGAGAAGCTTTTGGGGTCAGATCTCTGGAACATCATGTGGCAACAATGACATTTTAAAAAAGCAAATGATCCTTTATATTTTCAGAAATTCAACAATTTTGTAAAGAAAACAATACGGAAATCTTGCTTTATTTTCTGATCATGAAACCAATTGTGAAGCTTTTTGACAACTAATAAATGCCATGGTAGTTGCTAGAATTCTAACTGCAGTGCGATTTTAAAATGGAACATGCACTAATAATGCTATTTAAAAGTCAAACCAAATATCCCTACCGTCTAAATGACAATTTAATCCAAAGAAGCAATTTTGAATATGTTCTCACCTTTGGCATATTTTAACTTTTTTCTTTTGTTGTTTAAGCTTATCATCCAGAAGACTAATTTCAGCAAAAAAACCCCAGTAGTATGGGTGAATGCAAGGTTTTCCTTAAACCTGTGGATTCTTCAATCCCTTTCAACCAAGTGTGACGGGGGCCCCTGTGATGCATCCTGTCATAGATCATGCATGCTAGTACCAGGTGTTGGTTCTTTAACAGGCATTTTAACACAGAAAGGGTTATCTGTTGTTATGCATCTCCCTCACCTCATCCCAAAATCAGGGTAATGGGACTCACTCCACAGAATCCTGCAGCAATTCCCAGAGGACAGAGGTGACTGTCTTTTGGTTCTAGTTCTAGCATAGTTGGCCAGTCTGCCCTGACTATTAGCTGGACTCCTAAGCCTATCTTACTAACTTAAAAAATAGTTTTCGAGCTGGCTGGATAGCTCAGTTGGTTGGAGTGTGGTGCTGGTAACACCAAGGTCCAGGGGTCAATCCCTGTACCGGCTAGCCACAAACCCCCCCCCAAAAAACAAACAAACAAAAAAAATGTTTTGAACTATCCTTCTCAGTATTGACTGATGGAATGCAATATTAAAAAAAAAAAAAAAAAAAAAAAAAAAAAACGATGGAACCAAGAAGTTGTTTAAATTCTGAATAATCATACATTTTATATATGTGCCTTCAGAATGTTAATTATAAAACAAATAAACATTTGCCTTTAGTCTTTTTAATTTTAGGGTTTAAAGCTTTTCTTATTTTTGGGGGGGGTGGGGTTGCTTGAAGGACCTTGTTTATAGATTTTCTCATGATATAGTGTGGTTAACTTTGTTTTGGACTCCATTCATAGCGTCTGCATTCCCAATGCTTTGAAATTCATTCTGAAATCTAACAGGACATGTCAGTTGTCAAATGGCAGTAGATATGTAAGCTTGTCTGATGATCTTTATCTGGGTCAGCCATCACAATCTATGCTCACAAAAGTCCTGAAGAACCACAGTCCTACCAATTAGCTAGTCACTATTTTATTGAAGAAAACTTTTACAGTACTCCTCAGGGAGAAAATGGGATGCACTCAGCTTGGTTAATGACCTTTATAAAATACTTCTTACCCCACACCAGCCAGCTGCAAAAAAACTTCCTTAAATAGTCAAAATCATGAAGTATTTTTATTCTCTGAAACTAAAATATTCTTTTAAATTACAATAGAAATAATAGAATGACACAAGGTAATAATGTTAAAAGTAAAATACAAGAGTACTTCAAAAAGTCCATGAAAAAATAGAATTAAATGATCATACGAATCTTTCCATAGATTTTTTTTTTTTTTTTAAACTCTGGACCTTGGTGTTATCAGCACCGTGCTCTAACCAACTGAGCTAACCGGCCAATCCTCCATGAACTTTTTTTTTTTTTTTCCTTTTTTGTCTTTTTTTACTGACCCGCAACAGGATTGCAACCCTTGGTGTTGTGCCCGCACCGCACTCAGCCAGTGAGCGGGAACCGGTCTCCACATGGGATCCGAACCCTCGGCGGGAGTGCCGCCGTGCTCCCAAGCGGCGCATTCTCCAGTGCACCACTGGGCCGGCACCACTCCATGAACTTTTTGAAGTAACTTCATTGATATATAATTCTTTCACTATCTTTATTATCTTTGTTTTATGAAATATTCAAGAATCATCGTGCTCCTCAAAGTGAGGATCTGTTGACTTGTGCTTACATTTTCAGCTCATAGCACCTGTCACATGTCTAGTAGGTATATTTAGGGGACAGTCATGCTGGCACTCAAGTTACAAGAAGTTTTTCTTGTGAACCAAAAATAATTTTTAAGTTTTACTTACAAAATACTCTTTTACATATCTGAAAAGAGAATATTCTCTTCAGAAAGTGCAAGCGGGGGTGGGAAAGGGATAACTTATGACTTCAACAGCGTAAGATAGAGAACCAAAGGAATTTACATATCAAGTGATTTCTTCTGTACAAAACTGTATTTTAAAAACAGGGATATTTGGCCGGCCCGGTGGCGCACTGGATAGTGCGCCGCTTGGGAAGCACGGCGGCGCTCCCGCCCGAGGGTTCGGATCCCACATACAGACTGGTTCCCGCTCACTGGCTGAGCGAGGTGCGGGAGCAACACCGAGGGCTGCGATCCCGTTGCCGGTCCCGGTCCGGTACGGGGGCAACACTGAGGGTTGCGATCCGTTGCCGGACACGGAAAAATACAAAAAGGAAAAAAAAAAAAATTAAAAAGAAAAAATAAAAACAGGGATATTTAAATGCATGTGTGTGTTGCAGCCCTTAAAGAAAAAAAAAAGTTTTAAAGTAATTTTATTTGAAATTCAATGTAAATACGTATCCAATCTTAAACCATAAATTCACTCATATATATATATTTTAGTTTAAATGATGTGAAAGCCTTTGTTCCATTCAAAGGCATCTGTGCCTTTGAATAATGTATTCTCAGTAACTTCTTTGTTGGTTACCTGTAACTAGACTGTGTGAGACTGAGTGACTACAGTGTACATATTGCAAAAACCAGCTCAACAAAGCATTATATTTCCATTTGCTAAGAAAGCCCTTTGTATTTTTCAAAGCCTTTTCATGTGTCCTTCATTTAAGAAGTCACAGCATGACAGTTCTACTTTGTTTCAGAGGGGAAGGCCATCCCATTGGCATAAGGAGGAGAAGGTACACTCTACATGCCTGCCTTTTCCCTGCAACCTATAGGGAGAGGAGTTGAGGCAGAAGGGTGGGACTTGGCTTTTCGGTAGTGTCACACTGAAGCAGAATGGTAAAGAAAAGCCAGTTAGCTTTTTTTTAAACTTCAAACTCATAGAAAATCGAGGCAAAAAATCATAATCATGCCATAATGTTCAAACAGAAGTATGTCAAAATGTATGAGGGGACTTCACAAAGTTCATGGAAAGATTCATATTATCTTTTAATTCTATTTTTCCATGAACTTTGTGAAGTACCCTCGTTGTATTTACTTTCAGTTTATAGGATGATGGGTAATTTATTTTTACTTGGCCACTTAAAACTTTTCTGTGTTTTCCAATTTTTCTCAAAGAGCTGTGTTTGTTTGGTTTTAGTCATAAAATCATCCCTTGCTTGCCAGTTGTTAGAGAGAAGCAAGAGAATAACAGAGTGTGGACATTGGCAGGGCAGACCTGGGAGGTGGAAGGCAAATGGGAACCAAGGTTTGTTATGCAGGACGAAGAGGGAAGACTAGGTTACGTGAAGGATCAGGCCTCCACTGTGGACAGCTGGGTGTGACGTATACTGCACATGTACTGTTTCTTCTTTAGTGCACTGATGGTTTAGGCCTGGTAAGGATAAGAATCCCGAGTTGCTTTTTACTCCATCCTCACGACATAGCTGTTGTGGCACTAACGCGTTTCATTACAACTTCTTCATATTGTTTTTGTGTCAGTAAGCCTTCTGTTATGCTTTTACTTTCTTCAAATTTGGGTAACACAACTGCAATGTAGCCTTCAGTGGATGGCTGGAAAGGAAATAGAATATTTAGTACTGTCACATGATAAAAAAAGTTCCAGTAAAAGGTATGTGGATGGGATCATACTGTTTTTCTCTCTTTTACCTTTTCTTGAAGAAGAGACGGGTTATGGAGAATGTTTTCATTCACTTCCATCAACCGTCCTCTAACACAGCTATTAAAAAAAAGAATTATGTTCATGAAAAATATTATCTCTTTTGTTTCTCCTAAATAGTGGCTAAAAAGTTACTCACCTAGATATGGTATATTCTTCTCCATCTGAACAGTAAATCTTACATAGAGGTGCAAGTTCTGTTAGGAACTGTGCCCCCTGTGTAATGAGAGGGAAGAAGAAATTAATTGAGGTACATTTCCACTTTACTCTGAGAGGAAGCCCTCAGTATTATAATAGGATATATTCCTGGAATTGATGTTTTAAATAAAAATGATTTAAGTCCATAAAAACCATTCATATATTCAATCATTTATACAATAAGTTCCTATTATGCCAGGTATCATCTTAGGCTCAAGGGAAAAAAGCTCAGACACATGTAATATAGGTAGTTTAGTTACAGACAAATAATATAATTTATCAACTATAAATGAAAAAGCTACATATAGCTAGGTGTAAAGAGTGTAGAAGTGTAGGAAAATCCATCAACAAGCAAAAACATAAAATTCAACATGACAGAGTATAACAGCAACATTTTACAAAGTTAGTTTCCATTAAGATTCCTACCTTATTTTTATACAGAGTATTTCAATACATTCATGAAGAGATTTGTATTATCTTTTAATTCCATTTTTCCACTAACTTTTTGAAGTACACTCATATTAAAACTTAATAAATAAAGAAAGTTCTTTATCATGGTCAATCACTAGGAGTTTTTGAAGATGGGATATTTTTCTAATTAAAAAACAACAACATTGTGCACCTTGCAGAAAATTTGGAAAATGTAGAAAAGTTTTAAGTAGCAATATAAAAATAATTTATCCATTATCCTATAACCCGATAAATACTACATTTTGATATACATCTGTTTGAATGTTATGGCACAGTATGTCTCATACATTTCACCAGATGGACGTATCTGGGAGGAGCTGACAAAATATCTACAAGGATGCTCATGGGAGCCAATGAGAGCATATCTCATTGTTGCCCTTGCCTTCTTTTTCCCAGGAATTCTTCCTGTAGTGAACATAGGTTATCTTTATGACCTCTTTTTAAACATTATTAGTAACATTCAGATATTATTATATTGGCTTCACTTCTCTGCATGTGGGTACTTTATTACAAAATGAGAGTCATTACGACTCTCTGCTCTTGGGAGAAGGAATGGGGGATTTGTCCTA
Organism: Galeopterus variegatus; assembly: GCF_000696425.1. Taxonomy (NCBI): domain Eukaryota; kingdom Metazoa; phylum Chordata; class Mammalia; order Dermoptera; family Cynocephalidae; genus Galeopterus; species Galeopterus variegatus. The sequence goes on from NW_007730389.1 coordinate 53,726, forward strand.
CAGCATTAATCTACAACTGGATCTGTCAGAAGAGCAGAGGTGTTTTGACCCCCTTTTATCACCTCTCTTGGGAGAATAAATGATTGGCAGTTCTGAGATCCAACTAAAACTTACCTGTAGTGGGTTCAATATGCAGGTCCCTCTATGTTCTTCATTAGTAACTGCAGTGTTACTGTTTTGGACAGAGATTTATCACAGGAACTTCACAAGCATTAACGTTTATACTTATTGTAATGTGTAGACTTTATCTTTTAAAAAAGGTTCCTATTACTTTCTAAGTCCATTTCTTTCCTGAATGAAGACGGATCAATGATTATAAGGCATATTTTAGGGGACTGTGGACCTACAAAGGGGAGTATGAATAAGGGTCTCCTAGAAGAGTGCGAGCAGTTAGCAGAAACTGTTATCATGAACTCAGTAAATGAAGGACTTAAATCATCCACAGAAACTTTCCCAATCACTAGGTTTGTTGGGACACCTTAATGTGTTCCTAAATTGTACTTGGTGTGATACCCTCTTTTAATAAAATGTCCATCTTGCCTAGAGTTTGAGGGTAGAAATGATATTCTGTATGACTGAGCATTTGCGGAGGTAGAGGGTGTGGGTAGATGTGTATTAGATTAGCAGTGCTTTAGGAATGGAAAAATGGTAAGAGCAAATACCACCTATTTTCTCAGATGTTTTTCCTACTCCCTCAGGATACATTTTTTTCTTTTTAATTTACATGTAAAAATACCTAGTAAAGAAGAATTGGTCACCTAAATTTTATGGGACTTGAGATATTGGTTTAATAAAACTAGAAGGGACAAAACATCTTTTTATATTAGTATCAGAATTGCCCTTTCAAAGGCCTGCCTCCGCCTTCTTCTATTCTGGGAATAATTGGGATGGATGGTGGTACAGAACCTTATATGACAGATACTATGCCTCCTGAAATGCCTTATTATTTTGGTCTGAGAATTTCTTTAGGGTTAAAGTATACTTAAAGTCAGCACCTCACACTGCCAGAGAAGTATGCCGAATATACGTTACCAGATTCTAAGACTTGACTGTATCTCACAGATATGTACAATCAATTATGTTTCAATTAAAATAAAAATAAAAAATCTCCCCCCCCCCAAAAAGGACTGGATCTATCATTACCACAAATATGCAGGATTTAAGTAGATAATCACAGAATTATAGGAACATACCCGTTTAAATTTTCCAGAGACCTTGTTCTGAAGTCTGCTACAATTAGTACTGATCTGATAGGAAATGCTTTTAATTGTTTTTCCACTTTGAAGAACTGGATGAGATCTTGCCAATGTGATGACACATATTCTGCAAAAAGAAAAAATGGATCCTTTGTTATTGCTTATAATTATTGGTATAATTCTTCCTCTTAAAACTCAGTATTCCTATTGGCATAAGAATGTCTGAATTGACATTTGTTTAGTCGAATTATCATCTTCCCCCTTTTTCCTTTGGCAACTACTGGAGAATAACTACAGAATGAAGAACGCATTAATAAAAGAGGAGAAAACAGGATTGAATTTCCTTCCCAGGAAAGGGAAGAGTACCAGAGGTCTTTAGGTAGCACTGGGGTAGAAAAAAGAGAAATAAGGTATGCCTGTGTATACAGGATACCACTTATGCTTCTACCCTAACCCTCTCCATGATCTCTGGCAGTTCAGTGGTTAGGTACAAGCTTGCAGCTTCAGATAGCCGACTGAGGATGTGGTCCTCCTTTTGGAAGTTTGGGTAATCAAGCTTATTTGTTTTAGAGTGATGAGGCACTAGAAGACTCCTTCTTGCCAACCAAACTCCCATAATACCATTTCAACACAATGGAAGATAACTTAATGAATGTTCATTTAATGAACACTTGTTCGATTCAAGGCCATACCAGGCTAAAATACCAGAAAAATTTTTTAAAAAGCAAGTTTTGGATCTTTAAAATTCCTAATTTGCTTACCGGTTAGAGTGCTGTAATATACAGTGGTCCTCACAGTGTTTTCCTTTGACATCTAGAAGAATAAATGAGTCTGTTCAATCAATATTTACTACCACCACGTGGTACTATCTTTGGTTCACAGAGATAGTTAATTCTGAAGACTAGACACAGGGTGATCACTGGTATCCCTTCATTACTCAAAAACATATACCTAAAGTCTTCCTATAAAGTATTTAAAGGGACCTGGCCCAGATAGAATTGTTTATTCGTTGTTAAGATGATTAACTCCTTGCTTCATCTTGCTTTATCCTCACTTTAAAGTGAGCATCACAGTCTTTATGATATGGTAGCATATTTTTTGTTCGTGGTATTTAGGAGTGTCCTGTTTAGGAGTGTCCTGTTGTTAGAGCAGAAAGTCCCACATTCCGGGAAACCCCTCAGCCCTGGGTGAACCAAGGCGGTTGGTCACCCTAAATCAGGCCAACAGAAAATATGTTACAATATTAAAAAAGAAAAAGGAAAAAAAAAATACACCAATTATCCCCAAATGAAAGGGAGAAAGTAGGAGTTAGGGGAAAGTTCTTAACGATGCTCCCGCCACTGGGATTTACTGAGTACACAAAATAGTACAACAGGAATACCTACTTCTAAGTGGTAAATGGACAATACTGGCAGCTTGTCAAGTAAAACTGTAGATTGTGTTTTCTAAATGTCTCTATCCTAACCAACTCTCTTCTCTCCATCCCTACTGCTTCTACCTTGGTTTCGCTATGATCATTTAAATAATTTTATGTATCGCTGATCTCTATAGGATTGAGCTCCTCAAATTCCTCCAGACACTCAGGACCTTTGCAACCCACCCTCGAGCTCTCACTGTGCTCGCCAGCACCAGAATGTGCTTTGCTGTATTTCAGGCCTCCAAGTCTTTGCAAATGCCACTGTCTCGGCCTGGAGGGGAACACAGAAGTTCAGTTCCTTCTGACGTGGGGAGAAAGCGCCGGGGAAAGCGCGCGTGGCTCATGATCTGTCACTGTAGTCTCCACAGCATCCGGCCAATGCGCCCGAACAGAGACGGGCATCACTCCGCACTTACCCGCTTTGTACCAGCGCGTGAAGTAACGATCCACGAGCGACGGCACAGCCGGTTCCGTGGCCTCGGGCTCGGTAGCCATGGCGACCTGCGGCGCCGCTACCCCGCCCTCCGGGGCCGGAGCGCTTCCTCCGGGCAGGCCCGACTAGGAGTGTCCTTCCGGAGCGCGGCCAGCGTTGGGCGCACGCGCGCTGCTCCCCGGACCCAAAGGCTCCGCCCACCTCCGTCGATTAAGGTGCTTTGGGTTCCGTCAAAGCGATGATCAAATACAGTAGGGTGGGCTGAGGGCAGAGGGATAGGGGGCGGAGGCCAGCGCAGCTTTTGTACCTCTAACTTGCCAGGGCTACAAAGAAGGCCTGCGCTGCGAGCGACCTAGGAAGCCGCCCCTGCCCGGCCACGCCTCCTCCGTCTAGTGACGTCACGCCCGCGCCGCTCGGCGCGTGTCCAGTCTGCTTCTCTCACGCGTCACCATTGCGCGGTCAGCGCCCCTGCCACGGTTCAGTCCCTATTCCCCGGGGGTCGAGTGGCTCTACCCCCGGAGGCCCAGGGCTCGCCGCGAGAGCTCGGGAGCCGCGGAGAGGGAGGCGTGTGCTTAACCCGGGCCGGGCTCTGGGAGGCCGGCTGCCCGTGGCCGGGGAGGCACCGCTGTTTGTGGGTCCTCAGAGCGCGGCTCAGGTGAGCGTTCGAGTGACCCACCGGGGTGAGACACGGGACCGGGCCCTGTCCGCCCAGGAGTGTCCTGGCTCCTCTACCTGTTGTGGGCCGGAGGGTGGAGTGCGGCATGGATCATCACTTTCCTCGAGCCTTCCATTCTCTTTCTGCAGACTTGCCTCCCGCGCCACCCGCGACCGTCTGGGGGCGCTGCGGGGCGTGGCGGCCCGCGAATGACGTGCTGCTCTTCAGCTGCACTTAACCCAGCTCCGGATTCCTTGCAGGGGGTGGTTAGTACCCGGAAAGCGAATGAATTAATCCACCGGGAAGGCAGTGGTTGAGAGGAGAGTTTCGGGTGCTGTGCTGCGGACCCCGTCTCGCGTCTGCCGGTTTTTAGTGGAGGTGGTGTCGCTTGTGCTTCTCCATCTAATGTGGTATATTATGTGGTTTTTCTCCCCCGTTAAGCTGTGATCTCCGCGGAGGCAGTGACTGTTAGGGTAATCTTTTATCTTCAGATCCGAGCACTTAGCAAGTACTAGTCGATATTTGATACAGTCTATAAACCGTATGATAGGATTAGGTACTGTGTAAAGGATTCAAATGTATATTGGCAGCCTTGGAGGTAAGCAGTGAATAGTTCAGTATGAGAAAGTGAGCAAAAAAGGAGCCAGACAGTTTTCAGCTTGGGGACAGAGAGAGTAGAAATGCCGTTTACCCAAATAGGGGGAACTGTCCTTTGGTGGAAGAATAGCATGGACTTCGTTTTCCAGGTTGTGTTTGAGGTACTTGACACATGCTTGTGGTAACAAGGAGGTTGAAAATGTGGATTTAGTGTTCAGTTTGGGTTAGTTCAGTCAGGACTAGAAGACATTTAGATCTAATCAGCATTTTAGCCATCTGCCATGTACTTGTAGTCATGAGCATGACGATTAACCAAGAGGTGGTTAGATGAAAGAACAAGGGAAGAAAATGGAGGAGTTGTCAGAAAATTAGGAGAGGATTCAGGATTGACCTACGGTGTGGAGGGATCTTTAGCACATTTAAGAGCTGAGAAAAGTTCAGTGAATGGAGACAGGGTAGTTGGAGATTACATATGTCAAAGAAAGTGTACTAATAGGCTGAGATCCTGGAGGAGTTTAGGGGATATTCCTGTCCTAGCCTTGAAAGGAGTGGGGATATGTCTTCCTCTGAGAAGATAAGGGAGTAAGGGTGATGGGTATGAAAATTTAGAGAAGTTAGTTTTGAGACTAAGGGGGTAGGGGTGGGAGGGAGATAAATGGGCTCACTTAACTGGCTATGAACTGGTGATTTTGAAAACTCAGAGACTGGAGAACTCAGGTTGCTCTTTTTGTCAGTCAGGGTCCAGTCAGAAAAGTAGAAACCACACAGTATTTCAACAGAGAGAATTTAATATAAGAATTGGTTAAATAGCTGTTTAAGGAACAAAAGGTGAGAGGGAGACCTGAAGTGACATAAAAGGGAAGCTGAAGGAAGCAGCTACAACACTTAGCTTGGGACAAGGGAAAGATGTTAGGGTTATCAGGACCTAAACCTTGAAGAGAGGCACTGTAAAGCTGGGACTTAGACTTCTGGTGTTGATAAATCAGGAATTCAGATGACGAGACCCACAAAACTGCATTTCAGATGTCTGGAGCGGGGCCCTGCTGGTGACTCTGGAGGTGGGGGTGATGAGGCTAGTGCTGGGAGTGCTAGAGACTGGGATTAAGGGCCCCAGCAAGGATGAAGGCCCATTGCTGGGGCAACATTGACAGGAACAGCAAGATAGCGGGGAAAAAGTGAATCCTTGTATCCTTTTGCCTTTACCCTCCCACATCCTTATCCTTGGGTTCCATGGGTCCCAAAGCTCCACAGGTTGTTGCTGAATAGAACCCAAGTTCACAGGGAGCGATATGGAGACATTATGATGATCTGATCATGGCACTGTAACAGCATGATTATTATTAGGTGAACCATCCTGAAAAACAGCTAAGAAACAACACAGCAGGCTCCCTGTTGCCCATCTTTTCTTACTGCTTGCTACTCTGTCCCTTGCTTACTCCCCTTTAGCCAGACATGCCAGTCATTCTCTCATCTCAAATTTACCCATTCTTTCATATCTATGTCAGTGGTCATCCTTATGATATTTAAAGATAAAAGCCATGTAATTTTTATATGCTTTGAAAGACCTAAGTTCTATACATAGAGTTAGGTTTAAATTTAAAACCTGTAGGGTATATAATACAGGTTCAAATAATTTCCAGATGTTCTTGAATATAAATGTCACCAAAACTTACTAAAATCGTTGTCTGCTTTGATTCTCTTCCTCACTCCCACCGTATATGATTTTGCCTTCTTCTTAAGCCACGTTACATTTGTGTCATTCCTATTACATTTGGCATTATCTGCTATGTACCTTAAGGATCGACTCATCTTTATTTTTTTGATGTCAAATACATGAAATGCCAAGATAAGAGAATTCACATTAGATTGAAGTGGCAAGAAGTCCAATGTGGTCTGTTTAATTGTCACCCCAAACATAAGTTAGGGACTTCCAATCATAAACCTTAAAGGGATCTGGATAAAAATATCCAGCACATTAACATTTGGTTTATTTCTTGCTTAAAGTTGTGCATTAAAGCATGTCTGGTTTTGCCAAAGTAGATGTCCTATTTAGCATTTTTTTCTCATCTTTTCTATTGTACTGGTAAAAGCCTGGCAAGGAAAACAAAATTACTTGAAGTAGTTATATCAGGTCATCAAGCTTCTCAAAATGTTGGTTATCCTTTGAAGTAAACTGTTGCCATTTCACAGTATCTTCTTTACCCTCTGAGAACAGTAAATACTTTTATTTCTATTTTTTATTTCAATTTTTATTTTTTTATGAATGTGTAAAGCCAATTTATTAGTAAATGTACCTGGAGGATATTAAAGTCATTTTATCCCAGATTTTCTTCAGCTGTCGGTATATACAAGGGTACTTCAAAAAGTTCCTGGAAAAATAGAAAGATGTGAATTTTTTCATGAAGTTTTTTTTTTTTTTTTTTTTTTTGTTTTTTGTCTTTTTTCCGTGTCCGGCAACGGATCGCAACCCTCAGTGTTGCCCCCGTACCGGACCGGGGACCGGCAACGGGATCGCAAGCCTCGGTGTTGCTCCCGCGCCTCGCTCAGCCAGTGAGCGGGAGCCGGTCTGTATGTGGGATCTGAACCCTTGGGCGGGAGTGCCGCCGCGCTTCCCAAGCGGCGCACTACCCAGTGTGCCACCGGGCCGGCCCCTTTTCATGAAGTTTTTGAAGTACCCTGTTATACGTAGATTTTTATACAGTTCTACTCATTGGGGTAATCTTGTTTTTCCTTATGGTTTTTAAAATTTTTCAGGTTATAAAGATATTCTTATATGCAAAAATAAAATGTTTTCTCATTCATTTGTTCTTTTCAACTTCCCTGAGGAATAACTGATGTTGAGTCTTTTTTGAAGAAAAAACTGAGAATCTCACCTCTCCTAAAGAGTGAGAACATAAAATAGATTTTAGAATTCTCAGTTTGTAGATCACTATTATTTATGGTGGTTCAGGTTGCTGCCACACATCTGTATGTGGGTGTGTGTTCAGAGAGGTAGCTTTTTTTTTCTTTTTTTCTACCACTTCACCTCCTGAATCATTTTACTCATATAAGTGTGGTCATTTATCACTATTAAGCTGTTCCTTTCTCTCTTAGGGATTAATGCTTCATCAAGGGATATTCTCTTGGGAATTGCTTCATCATGAGAAATCTGAAGTTACTTCGGACCCTGGAGTTCAGGGATATTCAAGCTCCAGGGAAACCTCAGTGCTTCTCTCTCCGAACTGAACAGGGGACAGTGCTCATTGGCTCAGAACATGGACTAATAGAAGTAAACCCTATTACAAGAGAAGTAAGTTACTGATGAAGAATGCTAGCACTTGGGTATGACCCTTGACTTGTCTTCTTCTAAACTTCCTTTCCCCAGTTAGTCTTTCTTTAAATCTTATTGAATTATATCTTCCTAAATAAACATTCTCTTTGCTTTATACAGATGCCACGTTAGACATAGCTTAAACAGTAACCTACCTTTAACTGTACTACTATTTTAAGCTAAGTTAGCAAAATTCTAACCTTATATTTTGAATGGACACCCTACTTTTTACCCTTTCTACCATGTAAATACTATGTAAAACAGTGGTTCTCAGCTGGGAATGCACATGAAAATCACCGTTGGAGCTTTTTAAAAATATGTTTGAGCCCCTAACCCATGTCAACTAAATCAGGATCTTCAGTGCTGGATCCTGACTTTGTTTATTTTTAAAAGCTCTTTTGGTTGATTTTGATATCTTTGCTTGATCATATTTTCCTACTAATTTATTTTAGGTGACTACATTCTTAGCCCCTTTTTCCTATACTATAGAAATCTTAGAAAACCAGTTATTAGCTTCATGTTTTATTGGACATTTTAAAAGAGACAAGGCTTGTTTTTGTATTTATTTGGCAAAAATGTCACATTACCTATTTTCTTGTTAAAGATGACAAAGTTGTAATATTTGGATTGAAAGTTTGGATTTTAATCTAGAAAAAACATTTTTGAAAGCTCTTATATTATAAAAGAAGCATTAACAAATATTTTATTTCTGGAAATGTTATGAATTGTTTTGAAAATCAGCTGGGTTAATTTGCTTATGTGTTTGCTTTGGTGAAAGGTGAAAAATGAAATTTCTTTGGTGGCAGAAGGCTTTCTCCCAGAGGATGGAAGTGGCTGCATTGTTGCAGTTCAGGACTTGCTAGATCAAGAGTCTGTGTGTGTGGCCACAGCCTCTGGAGATGTCATACTCTGCAGTCTCAGCACACACCAGGTAAATGGAAGAGTCCAGTGAGGAGGAAGTCTCAAGCATCCTCAAACAAGTCACTTGTTTTGTTTGGAACTTTTCACATCAGTAGTCATAAAATTTAAGCTTTTGCAAATTAGAGTCTTTATAATATATATTTCCTTATAAAGAAAATTGTTGGTATGGCTTTCCCTATATTTCAGGATTCTTGTAAAACTCAGTTTTATCTCCCGCATTTATTAATCAGAACAGTCAGAACATTTCAAGTGACAACTTTTGAGAAAAATAAAAACTGGCCATTCTCGTGAGATTCTTATGAGAATCTCATCCTGAATTGTAACCTTTATATCTCAATTTAGGAAGTCTTTGAAATGTTTATGTCTCTTATTTTTTCTCATAATGCTGGTTGGCTCACTTTAGAGTCCCTGAACTAGTCACTAGAGTAACACAGTATCATTACAAGCATATTTTAGACTATCAGTGAGATAGATTTCAACCTATTGCTTCTTTCTCTACTCTAGCATAAGGTTGAGTTTCTAGATTTCTATTGTTACCTTCTTAAGAGCAAGAGTTTCAAATTGTAATTGCCTGATATTTTAAAAATCTTCTTAGATTACTCCATTAGTTGTGATCTCTTTAACATCTGTCACAGGACTTAAAATATTACTAATAGTAGGATGTAGGTAGCAGCTTACATTTATTAAATGTTTACAACGTGCCAGGCAGTTTTTCAAGTGCTTTTCATGCAGAATTTTATTTATTCTCTTCTGTGACCTTATGATGTAGATTGTTTCCCATTCTTCAGAAGAGGAAATTGAGACACAGAGAGCTTAAGTCACTAGGCTCAGGTTACACTTATCAGATGGAGTTTGAACGTTGGCAGTCTAAATCTGTCACCTTCACTCATAACCATTCCATTTAGTGCGATAATAAACCTTACTCTCATTTCACAGTAAGAAATATCAAAGCCATCATGAACAACTTAGTATTTCTCTTATTTAAAAAGTATGCTTTTATTTTCAAAACATCTTGTAAAATATTTTTCCTGATCACTGAGCTCCTCCTGTCCATTTATCTCCATTTAATGGTGCTGATCCTGCCCTTTTGTGGCTTCTCAATTGTCTGAAAGAGAGTTCTTGTTTCTTATTCTGCCTTATAAGACCTTTCACTGTTTCCTAAATGTCTTTTTACCCTTATCCTCCTTTCATTCCTATGTATATGTATACTTTATTCTCTAGTTGCAGCTGAGTTTTTTTTTTTTCCTTTTTGTCTTTTTTACTGACTGGTAACGGGATCGCAACCCTCGGTGTCGCGCCCGTACTGGGGACCGGCAACGGGATCGCAACCCTCGGTGTTGCGTCTGCACCGCGCTCAGCCAGTGAGCGGGAACCGGTCTCCACATGGGATCCGAACCCTCGGCGGGAGCGCCGCTGCCCTCCCAAGCGGCGCACTCTCCAGTGCGCCACCGGGCCGGCCCTGCAGCTGAGTTTTTGACTGCTCTCTTTATGCCTTTGTGCCTCAACACTGTTTTTCCTTTTACTCTTTCTTTCCTGGCCCTAGTATCACTCTTTGAGACATCTCCTCATAAAAATTTTCCCAGATTTCCTGGGCTATTCATTATTCCTTGCTCTGAGGCCCACTTTACTTCCCAGAGACCTCAGTGATAGCCCTAATCCTCTGCAGAGTCATCTTTTTATCTCCCTGCTGAGGCAGGTCTGGGAAGAATGATAGCTATTTCCAATCACTGTGCCTAATATCATGTCTAATCCCTTGATATCTATCACTGAAGAAATGTTTGTTGAATAAGTTCACACTGGTATCTTTGTTTTTAATTGTTTTGATTGAGGTTATAGTAAATTTCTACTGAGATGCTGGTATTTTGAATTTCCCTTTTCAATTTTCTCTGTCTCAGCTGGAATGTGTTGGGACTGTAGCCAGTGGTATCTCTGTCATGAGTTGGAGTCCTGACCAGGAGCTGGTGCTTCTTGCCACAGGTAAGCTTGTCACTTGGGCCTAACTGACTTTTATAAAACTTTACTCTTGCTCTTTGGGCTTGGACCTAGTTTGCTGTGACATGACTAAATGCACCACCTTGAAGGTCAGGATTATTGGTAAATATGGGAGCCACTATGGTGCCTCCTTCTAAAAAATGATGAAGATTATTGAAATCAGCCAGCATGCCAAATACACCTCCTTCTTCTGTGGAAAAACCAAGATGAAGAGATGAACTGTGGGGATCTGGCACTCTGGTTCCTGCGTGAAGACAGTAGTGGGTTGTGTCTGGACCTATAGCACCACTTCTACCTTCACAGTAAAGTCTGCCATTAGAAGACTGAAGAAATGGAAGGAGCAGTAGAAGCTCTACCATTTGAGACGTCACTAGCCTATAATAAATGGGTTAATTTATGTAACAAAATTGCCTTGGTTTGTTGTTAATTGTATTAATTAGATGTTCTGATTTGCATTGCATTAATATTACTTTTTTTCAAAGGAGACTTGGGAATTGAAATCCTTCTAATTTGTATGGAAAAGCATGTTGAGATGGGTATTGTAATCCAGTCTTTTTTTTCAGTAGTCAAATGATATGATATAGTGTAAGAATATATACTCTACAGGTTAGATGTGTCTTAGCTTTTTTAAGTCTGTTCTTGCCAGTTTGACTTTTTTGAGATACAGTGGTGCAAACTTTTATTTTTAAATCACAGTTAATATTTAAAAAAAAAAATTTTCTAAAGGTGTGGAATATGCTAAAATATAAAGTAAAGAATATATATATATATATACACACACACACACACACACATACTGCCTCTATAAAAAAAAAAACTTCCCGTAATATCTTACAGGCTTAAATTTTAGAGTGTTTAAGTTTCAAAAAAATTTCTTTGAATGATAATACCAGTATTATAATGTAGATTGAAAGTGATTTTTTGTTTGTTTTTGTTTTTTTAAGTTTTATCTCCTAGTATATTGTTATAAAAAGTTGTTTTATGTAACTTTTTCAGTCTTTGATAATGGGAAATGAAGTCATAAAACTTGGGGAGGGTGCAATGTCAGTAGTATTTATTTTATACTCTTAAGAGCAAGAGTTGCTATATAAACAGATTCTAAAAATCCCTCTTGCATTCCCATATATTTCCTTTAAGTCTCTTTATTCCAAATGAGTCCAGTAAACCAGCACCTTTGATGAGGTATGTATTTCAAGAGATATTTTGGAAACTAGGAGTGTTGAAGTTAGTTGAGGAGGGCTCTGTGGACTTTTATGTTCAGCTTTATACAAATAAATAGCTGAGAATAAGCACCAGGTGACTTAACTAATCAAAGGTTTTTTTCTTTTGGTTTGTTTTTCTTAAGTCAAAGTGTTTTATCAGCACCACACTCTCCTGAGTGAGCCACGGGCTGGCCCAAGTCAAAGTGTTTTAAATGAGTTCTGTCTGCCCTATTATAACTCCTCAACTCCAGCTCTATAGTTTACAGTACCATAGATAAGGAATGGCAGATTTGTTACATGAAATTTAGCAAAGTTTAATTGAAAAGAAATGAAAAAAAATTTACATGAAAACAGATTTTGTTTTTGTTTTTATTTTGTTTTTGTTTGTACCCCTCTAAGGTCAACAGACCCTGATTATGATGACAAAAGACTTTGAACCAATCATGGAGCAGCAAATCCACCAAGATGATTTTGGTGAAAGTGAGTATAGCTTTATCTGAAACATTTTGTGATTTGGAGTTCCTTCTTAGTTTTAATCATTTTCTTGAACACTAATGGGCCACATCATAAGCCCAAAGAACCGTGAAGCATAAACTCCCATTTATTAAATGTCTATTAGCCCAATTCTTTCAGCCCATCCTAAATCTTAAAAGGCATACCTCTACGTGCCTTTCCAGATCTGAGGGTTGGCTTTGTCCAGAATCTGGGCATTAGAAATCTGTACTTAAGGTCACCTAGACAGTCGTTGCCCAAACCTGTAGGAAAGGCTTAGACTGGGGTTTCAGTGAAGGGGATTATACAAGCTAGAATAAGGAGAAACTTTCTGGAGTACAGTTTTGGGGAGGAGAAAACAACGTAGGTGAGGTAGAAGGCTGATTTTGTTCCTACTGATTAGACCCGAAACTGCTTTTTTTTTTTTTTTTTTTTTCCTTTTTGTCTTTTTTCGTGTCCGGCAACGGGATCGCAACCCTCGGTGTTGCACCCGCACCTTGCTCAGCCAGTGAGCGGGAACCGGTCTGTATGTGGGATCCGAACCCTCGGCGGGAGCGCCACTGGCTCCCAAGCGGCGCACTGTAGCAGTGCGCCACCGGGCCGGCCCCCGAAACTGCATTCTTATAGGAACAATCAGATTGTTTTCTTGCTAAGATCTGGCCAAGGCCATTTGGGTATTGTGGCTATGGGAGTACTGAAGGAGAAGGAAAACAGAGATGCTTAATAGAGTATGAGAAGCTCTAGCCAAATGGAAGACACCAGGTAGTTGGCCTGATTGAAGACTGGGATGAGGGAGAAGGTATTTCAACCTTTCCTGAGGTCTAACTTCATGACTTCTTTCTCCACCAATTCTGAGAAATCATTTAAAAAATTGCTACTCATTTATTTATTAAAATTAATTTATTTGTTCAGAAATCATTTTTGAGTAGGTACTATGAGCCCAAAAATGTGTTTGGTGCTGTGGATAATTAAAAAATTGTTAGGTAGATGGATTTTCCCTTTAAAAGTCCCATAAGTACTGTAATGACATGATGTGCAGGTATTAGGGTAGTGTAAAGGATGGAAAGGAGTAACTGGAGAGGGAAGGTTTCCCAGGAGAGGCTGAATTGAGCTGAGTCTCAGCTGAATTGGTGTTGGATGGATGAGGGTGAGGGTGGGGGAGTAGTCCAAGCAAGTCCATTCCAAGGGAGGGATGTTTCATGGAAACCTCATGGCTTACTCAGGGAACTGTGAGTAATTCAGCATTGCCAGAGTGGCAGGACATGAGTGTAGAATGAAATAAATGGGTCAAATCTTGATTAAGCTTTTGTGCCATGGTAGGGGATATGGACATTGAGTTATAATTGAGCAGCCATTAAAGGTTTTGATGATGAGAGGTTTAAAAATAATTTTCTAGTAGAAAGATTGCTTTTGATGGTATATTTTCTTTTTCTTTGTGTGTGTGGAGAGGTAAGAGACCAGAGGCAAGGTGATCAGGGAGGTTGCTGTAGGAATCCGGGTAAGAAATGAGGAAGGTGGGTGTAGAGCTAGAAGAGGAAAAACTTGATTGTCAATGAGGATAGGAGTACATTTTTTGGAATTATCTGAGAAACTTTTTTAGAATGTGTGCATAGTCTTCTGCCTTAGGCCAGCTTGAGAAATACCAGTTTAGAAAGTGAAATAAATAGGCATTGGGTTAAGGTGAGGAAGAAAGACTTTAGTGGGACCCCAGCCAAAACCTCAGGTGATGGGAATAAAGATGCCAGTAACTGAGAGAGGGAAGTGCTGATGTGTAAGGGACAGGTAGAGAGTTCTGTTTTGGGTTTGTTTGAGGGCCATATGAGATTGCCACACAGAGTAGGCAAATAGAAGGGCTGAAGCTCAGGAGAGGCCAGAGATATGGGATAGGAGTTATTGGTATTTAGGAAAGCCTTTCAATCTTGGGAGCAGGTGAGCTTGCTTAGAGAACAGATATGGTGCCAGGAGAGTCTAGGATCCAGGATGGAACTCTGGAGCATCCAGTTTTGAGGACAGTCATGGAGTTAACAGCACACAGCACACCTTGGGATGGGAAAATGCACTGGGCATGGCTTTTTCCACCAACTTTTTCATAAAAAGCCTAATATGGTAAATCAAGGGAAGGGAGTCCAACTTAGGGTTTTAAGTCTTAGAAATGTGTGTATCTGGGGGCCGGCCCGGTGGCGCACTGCTACAGTGCGCCGCTTGGGAAGTGCGGCGGCGCTCCCGCCGAGGGTTCGGATCCCACATGCGGACCGGTTCCCGCTCACTGGCTGAGCGAGGAGCGGGGGCAGCACCAAGGGTTGCGATCCCGTTGCCGGTCCCGGTCCGGTGCGGGCGCGACACTGAGGGTTGCGATCCGTTGCTGGTCACGAAAAAAGACAAAAAAAAAAAAAGAAATGTGTGTATCTGTACAATAAAAATCATTCTATGGAGTGATGAGTATTTTTCTTCTGATTCTGGGGTTGACAGACTTGTTCTGTAAGGTGCTAGATAGTAAATATTTTCAGCTTTACAAGCTATGCGGTCTCTGTTGCAACTACTCAACTCTGCTGTTGTAGTGTGAAAGTCGTTAGAGACAAGACTTAAACACAGCTGTTTTCTAATAAAAGTTTATTTGTAAAAGCAGACATGGGCTGTAGTTTGCAGATCCCTTCTGTAACCCCATCACTTATTATCTGATCCCATTAGAAAAGATGCCTTGCTTTGCTTCTTGGTCCTTTACCTATCTGTGGAAACTCACAGATAGAAGCTTGGGGGTTTGTACCAGGAGGCACTGCTATTTGTATACAGCAGCAAGGTGTGTTTTCAGGTACCATAGTGCTTGGATGTGCCTGTGTAGAGCAGACAGGAAATGGTCATGCTAGCCCATACTTTATAGAAATGATAAACAGATCGGCTTCATCAGAACCAACAGCAGGAGGGAAGTATTGGGTCCTGGATTTGGCTGATGCATCCTTATAGTGCCTCTTGCAGATGCATAGCAGCTCCTACTTTCAGGAATAGAAGGGTTGTGTTTTGGCAATTCTGTCCCTATATTTTATGTAAGAGAAGTATTATGATTTAGAAAGAATCCCAGTCAGTCTGGAAGGCAGAAGGCCTGTATTCTAATTTTGGGCTCGGCTGCTAGGGAGGCTCAGTCTCCACATCTACATGGGGATCCGGATCCAATGATCTACAGTCCTTACCATTACCAGTGTGGAGGTTGAACACATTTAGTTGATTGAAAGCTTACAATCAGAATTTTATTCCCAGCTCTTATCTTGGGTTTAATGTTTTGTTATCTGTGAACATGTGAGAATTCTTCTTTCTAACTTGTAAGGGGAGGGTAAGATTGCTGACTTGTGTCATCAAGAGAAGTTAGAATATGTAAGATGGCAGTAAAGCACTTTCCAGAATAAGGGCATTTCAAATTCTTCAAAATGACTGCTGCCCATAACATGCTACATAGGCTTTTCAAATATTGACTGCTGGTCAAATTATTGAGAGGTTTTAGAGGGCCAAGTAATTGCCAGTGACTAACTTCATGTAGCAGTGAAACTGCTTTTGTTTCATTTCATTTAGCTTATTGGTTGTCTTGCATGTTCTCAATCATTTGTTTTCCAGGCAAGTTTATTACTGTTGGATGGGGCAAGAAGGAGACGCAGTTCCATGGATCGGAAGGCAGGCAAGCGGCCTTTCAGGTGCAAATGGTAAGGTTGGTTTGATGGCTAAAGAGCCTTGAGTGGGACAGGTGGAAGTTCTGCCACCCACCTGGAACTCTTAGATGTCTAGTTAGAGGCCTATAATGGACAATTCTCCTCTTTTATTTATTTATTTATTTATTATTTATTTTATTTTATTTTATTTTTTTTAATTTTTATTTTGTCAATATACAATGTAGTTGATAAATATGTCCCATCACCGAAACCTCCCTCCCTCCTCCCTCTCCCTCCTCCCACCCAAGCATGTCCTTTCCATTTGCTTGTTGTAAGAACTTCAAAAAAATTGTGGTTGTTATACCTTCCTCTCCCCCCCCCCCCCCCCCCAAGCATGTCCTTTCCATTTGCTTGTTGTAAGAACTTCAAAAAAATTGTGGTTGTTATACCTTCCTCTCCCCCCCCCCCCCCCCCCAAGCATGTCCTTTCCATTTGCTTGTTGTAAGAACTTCAAAAAAATTGTGGTTGTTATACCTTCCTCTCCCCCCCCCCCCCCCCCCAAGCATGTCCTTTCCATTTGCTTGTTGTAAGAACTTCAAAAAAATTGTGGTTGTTATACCTTCCTCTCCCCCCCCCCCCCCCCCCAAGCATGTCCTTTCCATTTGCTTGTTGTAAGAACTTCAAAAAAATTGTGGTTGTTATACCTTCCTCTCCCCCCCCCCCCCCCCCCCGGTTTTTTGTTTTTGTTTTCTTTGTGTGTGTGTGGACCTTGAAAGAATAATATTAAGTGAAACGAGTCAGGCAGAGAAAAAGAAATACCACATGTTCTCACTTATTGGCGGGAGCTAAAAATAAATAAATCAATTCACACACACACACACACACACACACACACAGACAATTCTCCTCTTTAGTAAGACTGTTTAGAACCCTCAGGAAGTGAGTCATCCTAGAAAGATCCTTTTTTGTTTTTTATTGCCAAGTTGCTTTGATTTATTTACAGTGTAGCAAATAATTATAATCAATATTTATCACCCAGTTTAAAAAATAAAGCATTACAAACAGAAATGATACAGCTCGTGTAGACCTTCCTGAAATCCTTCCCCTTCTTCCCCAGAGAGCTGCTGTCCTGCATTTGCTATTGATCATTCTCATGCATGTTTTCATACTTTTCCTACATATGTCTATATTAGATGCTTTTTCTGATTTTTCCTTACTTCTGGATTAGAAAATTCTAAAGACCACGTAATGATGTCTTGATGACTCAAGATAGTACTTTTTAATCTTATAAGGAGAGCCCCTGAAGGCAGAACAGTTGTGAACACAAGAGGAGCATGCAAATGTGAGGAGTGCATACTCTTGGGGCATCTGGGAAAGTAGCTATCACATTAAGTTTTTTAAAATTCTTACATTTTATCTTAAATTTTACAATATGAATATTTTAAAAAATGTTAATTTAAAATATTCCACTGACTAAAATTAATGCCCCAGGAAGATGTGCCATGTTTATCCTCTTGCATTAGGGGTAGCATATATCTCTGTTAGAAAGGTACAGATTAGTTTATCATCATGACATTTAGTAGCTGTGAGACCTTGGCAAGTTTCTTAACATTTCTGAGGTTCAGTATTACTGTCCGTAAAGTGTACATAATGCTTCCTTACAAGGGTTGAGATTTGGAGGTAATAATATACGTAAAACAGCTACCACTGCATCAGCACAAGGAAGACACTCAAATGGTAATTTGCTGCTCTTATTTTAGTGGGTAAATAACTTTTGAAACTTTTTTTAAAAAGCAGCATAGTGTTTTTTGTTTTTTTTTTAAATTTCAAGACAGCTGGGTTGTGAGTAAAATATTCATGGTGGGTCTAATTTGACATTAAGAAAACTGCTGATCTATTCGAATCAGTAAAGGATTATTAGAGGGCAGAAAGATGGGAGTAAGTATTCCCAGCCACAACCTTGCTTCCTTGGGGTGATCTTCTACTGTTGTCTAGCTTTGGACAACTGGTTTTTATATCCCCCTGGTTTTTAAGTAATTTTATTACAAAAAGACTAAAATGTATGTAGGAGGGAAGGAACTTGGCCAAGTAAATAGTTTTTGCACATTTGTATATTCTTTCTTGCTCTAAGCAACAAGTAAATATGCTACAACTTTCTAAGACCATATAGTTTAGATTTAATACTTGTTGTGACATGGATGAATATTATAAACATGTGAAGTGAAAGAAGCCAGTCACAAAAGAACACATATTGTATAATCCCACAGACTACCTGAAACTGGGTAATTTATAAATAAATGAAATTTATTTCTTACAGTTTGGAGTCTGGGAAGCCCAAGGTCCAGGGAACACATCTGGTGAGGGCCTTCTTGTTGGTGGGAACTTTGTACAGCAACACAGAGTATCACATGGTGAGAATGGGCTGAGCAAGATATCTAACCTCACTTGCTGTCCTTCTAAAGCCATTAGAACCACACCCCTTACTCTGTGAATGGTTCAATCTATTCACAAGGGCACAGTCCTCACAGTCTAATCACCTCTTAAAGGTCCTGCCTTTCCAATATCATAATTGGCTTTCCCACTCTCTTAACACCGTTACGATGGAGATTAAGTTTCCAACACATGAACTTTTGGGGGATACAGTAGACCCATAGCACCCATTTATATGAAATGCCCAGGCAAATCTATAGAGACAGAAAGTAGATTGGTGGTTGCCTAGGACTTTGGGGGTGGAGGGAGGAGTGACTGCTAATGGATATGAGGTTTCTTTTTGGCATGATGGAAATGTTCAAAATGTAGATTATGGTGATGGTAATACAACTCTGTAAATACACCTAACAAACATTGAATTGTATACTTCAAATGGATGAATCTTATGATAAGTTATATCCCAATACAGGTGTTAAAAAAAACTACTTTAAGGAAATCTGCAGTAATATTCGAAGTTAAACAGTTTTCCATACTCAAGTAAATTCTGGAGAAGACATGTTACTCCTAGTATCTGCTACAGTGAGAGTTGTTTAGTATTGCTAAAATTAAGTTTTTTTAGTGATGTAAAATGATTCGAGTAATAAGAAAAAAAAAAAAAAAAATTAGTGATGTAAAATGATTCGAGTAATAAGAAAAAAAAAAAAAAAAAACACATTCTATTGTACTGTCCAGTATACTCTAGCTTTTGTTCATGAACTTTTTGTAAAAGCTCTTTAGGGCCTTGTCTTGGTTTGAATGTTCACAGCTATGCTTCAGAAAACAAAAGAAAAATCCATGGATTAGTCAGATGTGAGTGTTCATGTGAATGGTTTGGTTTTTAAGTTGTATTATTCAGTTCTCAGCTTATTCCCTTCCTGGGCTTTCCTAGTGCCGAGTAATGCTGATTTAGGACATTGCGTTTGTGTTGTTTTCCTACTCTCTTAGATTATCATTCACTCATTACAAAGCATTTATTGAGTTACCTACAGTGTGTCAGTTTCTGTTTAAGTCACTGGGTATATATGGCAGGGAACAAAACGCCTACCCTCAATAGAGCATACATTCTTTGGGAGGGGACAGCCATTAAAATAATGTACAATATGCTGGAATTGAAAAATGCTGTGGGGCCGGCCCGGTGGCGCACTCGGTAGAGTGCGGCGCTTGGGAGTGCGGCGGCGCTCCCGCTGAGGGTTCGAATCCCATATAGAGACCGGTCTGCTCACTGGTTGAGCGTGTTGCGGGCGCGACACCGAGGGTTGTGATCCCGTTACTGGTCACAAAAAAAGACAAAAAGGAAAAAAAAAAAAAAGAAAAATGCTGTGGAGGAAAATGAGGCAGGGTAAGGAGTGCCAGATAAATAGCAGGAGGGGTGGTTAGGGATGGCCACACTGAGAAGGTGCTGTTTGACTGTGGACCTGAAGGAAATGAGGGAGTGAGCAATGGGAATATCTGGGGAGGAGGATTCGAGGCAGAGGGAACAGCCAGTGCTCAAGATCATGAAGTAGCATTTGTTCTTGGTGTTCAAGGAACAGACAGGAGGCTAGTGTGGCAGTATGACTTTGGGGAAGAGGAGAATGGTAGGATTTGAGGTCAGAGAAATGATCAGGGTGGGCACGTGTATTAGTCTGTTTCTGTTGCTTATAACAGAATACCTGAAACTGGATAATTTATGAAGAAATACAATTAATTTTTTTCTTTTTTGGAGGCTGGGAAGTCCAAGGTCCAGGGAACGCATATGTTGAGGGCCTTCTTATATGGTGTTGACACAAGGTGTTATGTGGAGAGAGTGGAGTGAGCAATAGAGCTAACATTCTCACTCACTCTCCTTATAAAGCCATCAGAACCATGCCCATTCCTCAATGAATGGGTCAATCCATTCATGAGTACACAGTCTTCACAATCTAATCGCCTTTTAAAGGCCCCACCTTTCAAGTACCATAATAGGATTTCCCACCCTCTTAACACTATCATATTGGTGGTCAAGTTTTCAGTACATGAACTTTTGGGGGACATATCTGCCCAATAGCAGTGTGCTTGTAGCCTGATGTTATTACTTTCGCTTTTACTCCAATTGATATAGGAAACCATTGGAGGGTTTGAGCAGAGTGACAAGGTCTGATTTATGTTTTTTTTATTTCTTGTTACATATTTTTCATTTTTTAATTTTTAATTTTTTATTATACATACATGTGGGGGACAACATTGATTTTCAATAACTGTGTACAGTGTGTGGTGGTTAGATCAGTATAGTTAGCTGATTCATCATTACAATAACGCAATCATTCTTTGTGTCCATTGACCAATTCCTCGTTAGCTCCCCTCCCTCCCCCTCACCCCTCTCCTCGTCCACCTCTAGTTTTCTAAAAGTTCAATGTATTACTGTGATTGTTGTTTCTTTCTTTCTTTCTGACTCTGTCTCTCTTTATTGTTTATTTGTTTATTTATGGATTCAGCTCTCAGTTATGAGTGAGAACATGTAGTATTTCTTTTTCTGTACCTGGGTTGTTTTACTTAGGATAATTTTCTCCAGGATCATTCATGTTGTTGCAAATGGCAGAATTTCATTCTTTTTTATGGCTGAGTAATATTCCATTGTGTATATATACACAATTTCCTTATCCAGTCATCCACTGATGGACATTTAAGTTGGTTCCATTGCCTAGCCATTGTAAATAGAGCTGAAATAAACATGGGAGTGCAGGTGTGCCTTTCACCTGATGTTTTCCAATCCTCTGGATATATCCCCAGGAGTGGGATTGCTGGATCAGATGGAAATTCTATCTGTGGTTTATGTTTTTAATGGATCACTCTAGCTCTTGTGTTAAGTGAACTGAGGGGAATATGAGTGAATGGCTGAAAGCTCTTTCAGTAATCTGTGTGTGGACTAGGGAGAGAGTAGAGAGGTGGTAAGTGGTTTGACTCAGGATACATTTTGAAGGTAGAGCTACAGGCTTTATTGATATAGATCACATGTGGGCGTGAGAGAGAGGAATTGAGCATCACAACAAGGTTTGGGCCTGGACAAATGGAAGCATAAGTTTACATTGTGTAGAAATTTTCTTGAGCTGCACTTCTAGAATAGATGTATCAGTAAGACCCTGCTTTCTATTTACATTTTCTGTCCTTAATTATTTCTAGCTATAATCCATATAACATACTTCAGTACTTAACCCTTCATTAGAGGAAGTTTATGTTCTATACCATAGGACAGTTTGAGAATAAATCTTGTTAGGCTACCTGCATATTCCTTATTGTGCAGACTCCAGTACTAGTAGCATTCTGACTTAGGCTGTCACTAGAACGTGATGCTGAGTGCTCAGGTGGTTATCTCCCATCCTCGACAGTTGGCTGCTGTCTTCAAGGTCTTTAGGATTGAGATCAAGTGGCACTAGAGACTAGAGAAGAAATTCGTCTCATACTCTGAATGCAGAACTCTTCTCTCTTTTCGTCATTGTTTGCTGCTACCTTTACCACCTCAGTGGCTCTTCCTATCCACTTTCCTCTCGCCTTTTAAACTCTTCTGTGCCCTGTTGTGAAGCGTAGTAATTAAAAAAAACAAAGCTCTATCCTGTTATATTTAGACAAAAAGAACGTTTATTTCCTTATCATTACCTGATAGGTTCCTTAGCTCATTATATTTAATATTGAGATCTATAGCTCTTTTCCTCTATTGCTATGCTTAGAGGCCACTTTTTTTTTTTTTTAATTCCCAAAGAAAGATTTTTTGTTTTAAGTTCTTTTCTCTTTTTTTTGATGATTTTTGGGTCTAAGCGCTTTTCTAGAAGGGTTCCTGAAGACATTGTTTTTTTAGATAGCTTAAACCTTATATAAAAGACTTGTATTTAATGGCCCGAGGCTTATTTGATTCTGGGCCATTTAAGGTCCCCCAATGATATTTGTCTTTCTTCCTCTCTTTAGCACGAATCTGCTTTGCCCTGGGATGATCATAGACCACAAGTTACCTGGCGTGGGGATGGACAGTTTTTTGCTTTGAGTGTTGTTTGCCCAGAAACAGGTATGAGAATAAATTGCAAATAAACAACAAAAAAAGTTTATCTTATTAAACTTCAGTAAAGTTTTTTTCCTTTTTTGCTTTGAGTGAGGTATTAATTACACATATAAGGTAAAAATGTGCTGCTTTAGATGTTAAGTGAGTTTAGAGTCAAGAATTGGAAGAGCCCTGTGAGGCCATCTGGTCCAGCCTCCCAGCTAGTACATACAGATTTTTAACAAGATTAATCTGATTGGCTCTGTAAGACCATGACAGTTTTTATGTATGAGGAAGGTGTTGGAAAGTTCTGACTTGACAACAGTTATCATAATGTTTTAAGTGTGTTTGTTTGCCTCCACCTACTGCACAGGGGCTCGGAAGTTCAGAGTGTGGAACCGAGAATTTGCTTTACAGTCAACCAGTGAGCCTGTGGCAGGACTGGGACCAGCCCTGGCTTGGAAGTGAGTGGGAGAAGAAACCTTGATACTTCTTTTTCAGAGAAATTCTTGGAACCAGGGTAGGGGTGTTGGTACCCATTGAATATAGATGTTTGGATGAAAGCCTATATCTGTCTTTTTTTTTTTTTTTTTTTTTTTTTTTTTTTTTTTTTTTTTTTTTTTTTTTGTAAGTTCTCTGAAGTTTGAATTCAACTTGAATTGTAGATTCTGGGCTTCTTCACAGATCTCATTATTCCAAGGCCCCACACATTTTGCATTCCTTAAATTCTTAAAAGGTTATGGTTATAGGCAGGGCCCACAGGAAGCCACTCTGTAGAACAAAATGGTGCTTAGAAGGGAAGTCCAGTCTACAAGGCTCTTTGGGGCAAATGGTGCTTTTGTGAAAACTATGAAAAGAGCTTTCTTCCTCTGCACAAACTCCCACAGTAAAAGATCTGCTTGACAAGGAACATGTGGGCTGGATTCAGGCCACCTCCTTCCACTCACCTCTTTGGCTCAGTACCCTTGTGCAGGTTGCAACCTGCCTGTCCCCCACCAGTATTTGGGTGGCATTAAATGATATGAGCAAGAGAAATATATTTAAATTAAAATTCTAGAGACAGATATGAGTAAATTGAGGCAATTGAGATGTTTTTAGTAGATGGAGAAGTCTTAAAACACACCTGCCTGAGCACAGAATATTTGTTGAAGTAATATGATCAAAGAAGAAATAGGTTATGATTTTTAGAGCCTTGTACTTGGAATGTTTTAGATAATATTGGTTTTTTTAAAAGTCATCCAAATACAATTTAAAACTATAAAGCTTTGTAGACAAATAGAGTCTTTGTACAAATTCAGAAATGACACTCTTTCCTCTGGGCAGGTGTAGTCCCACACTAGTGTGACCTGTTTGCCTAGACAGAAGCGACACATGGGATTT
Organism: Galeopterus variegatus; assembly: GCF_000696425.1. NCBI lineage: Eukaryota > Metazoa > Chordata > Mammalia > Dermoptera > Cynocephalidae > Galeopterus > Galeopterus variegatus. The sequence goes on from NW_007730389.1 coordinate 77,413, forward strand.
AAAACTTCCTTGGGATGGGCCGGCCCGTGGCTCACTCGGGAGAGTGAGGTGCTGATAACACCAAGGCCCCGGGTTCGGATCCCATTATAGCGATGGCCGGTTCGCTCACTGGCTGAGCGTGGTGCTGACAACACCAAGTCAAGGGTTAAGATCCCCTTACCGGTCATCTTTAAAAAAAAAAAAAAACTTCCTTGGGATGATGATTTTTAAAAATTTATTTTTGCTGGAAAAAAAAAAAAACTTGTCCAAATTTCACCTTGTTCTTAAGCCAGCTGGATGAACTTTTGGGTGATTTAACACTCTGAGTTTGCTTTAAGACCCTCAGGCAGTTTGATTGCATCTACACAAGATAAACCCAACCAGCAGGATGTTGTGTTTTTTGAAAAAAATGGACTTCTTCATGGACAATTTACACTTCCTTTCCTCAAAGATGAGGTTAAGGTAGGTGCCTGAGTTGTTTAGTTGTTTTGTCCTCAAATTTAGAGGACTTTGCACAGCTATGGAGGAGGTTGATATGGGTGTGTAAATAGAAGCTTTAGAGTAGATAATAATAAAAATGGTGGCTTCTTTTTTTTTCCTTTTTGTCTTTTTTCGTGACCGGCAACGGATCGCAACCCTCAGTGTCGCGCCCGTACCGGACCAGGACCGGCAACGGGATTGCAACCCTCGGTGTTGCGCCCGCACCTCGCTCAGCCAGTGAGCCGCTGGTCTGTATGTGGGATCCGAACCCTCGGCGGGAGCGCCACTGCGCTCCCAAGTGGCGCACTGTAGCATTGTGCCACCGGGCCGGCCCCAAATGGTGGCTTCTTATAGCTGATTTTTTTTTTAATAAAACAAATTGTTTTTCCAAGGAGATTTTGCAAAAAGAGAAGTCCTTTACATGTAATGGCTATTTCACAGAATTGTTTAATGACTCTGTAGGTTAGTAGTTTACAACTAGATATCAGCTCAAATAATGGGATTAATTTGTTTTGTCAGAGCAGGGAATTCAGCTATTGTAGATTTTGAAGTATATGCATGGCTAAAGGCCAATGATAGGTCTTTTTTCCCTACTAGGTAAATGACTTGCTCTGGAATGCAGATTCCTCTGTGCTTGCAGTTTGGCTAGAAGACCTTCAGAGGGAAGAAAATTCTGCTCTGAAAACCTATGGTAAAACAGCTGTGGAAGTTCAGCCTTATTCTCCATAAAATGTAGTTGAAAGTAGAAGGGTGTGAGATTTCCTTCATCCCTTCAGCTTAGTCCCTTAGTGGAATTGGAGAAGCTGAAATGGGTATATGGAAATGGGGGAGTGGTTGGGTTTTAATTATTTATGGATTTCAGTCATGTGTCAGTCAGGGTTTTCTAGAGAAACATAACAAATAGGAGATATATGTGTATATGAGGGGTCTTCAAAAAATTCATGGAAAGATTTGTTTTATCTTTTAATTCCATTTTTCCGTGAACTTTCTGAAGTACTCTTGAATATTTATGTGGAAAGAGAGGGGCAAGGAAGGGAGTCAGGGAAGGGATGGAGAGAGGGAGAGAGAGTGCAAGAGAGTTGTGGATGGATTTAAGGAATTGGCTCATGTGCTTGTTATGGGATGGCAAGTTTGAAATTTGTCGGCTAGCTGGCAGCCTGGGAATTTAGGTAACTGATGTTGCAGTTTTGAGTCTGAAATCTGCAGGGCAGGCTGGCAGGCTGGAAACTCCAGCAGGATTTCTGTGTTACGTTCTTGAGGCTGAATTCCTTCTGTGGGAAATGTCAGTTTTTACTTTTTAGGCCTTCAGCTCATTACCCACACTATGGAGGGTAATCTGCTTTACTTAGTCTACTGATTGTAAATGTTAATCACATCTACAAAATACCTTCGCAGCATCATCTAGACTAGTGTTTGACCAGACAACTGGGCACCATAGCCTGGCCAAGTTGATAGATAAAATTAACCATCGCAAGTCATCAGTGCTTTCTGTTCTTGGATGGTATTTTGTGTATTACTGCAGAAGATCAAAGCACTAACCAAAGAATACTGTGGAAGTGTAAGAGGATTTAGATTAGCTTTAAGTAAGAATCTTTTCTAAAGCTTTTAAAATAGATAAATGTATATTTAAAAATTAAACAATATTTGAAAATGTTAGAAAATAAAGATGAGAAAAAAAAAATCCATAGTTCTACCACTCAGTAATAATCTTTTAAATTTTTCTTGTCTTCTAGATTTATTTGTATATTTCTCAGGATAGCTATGATCTCTTTTGTTAAAAAATATAGATATGATGCATGCAGTTTTGTAACTTGCTTTAACACTGTATCACAAGTATATTTCCAGTTTGTTTGTATATCTGCATCATTTAAAATTTCTGTATAATATCCTTTTGTGCCAGTTTATTAAACCTCATGCTGTTAGACATTTAAAGTCTTGTAATTTCTCATTATTGTCAACAGCAATGCACTGAACATTTTTTCCATAAATCTTTTTACTTGCTTTTCTTTTTTGTCATCATACCCTAAGTGGCTATCAAACTCTTTAATCAGTAGAACCTATTTTAACTGAAATGTTATTAGAAACTATTCATTCATTCATTCATTCATTCATTCATTCAACACGATAGTTCTCAACCCTGGTTGCACCTTTAGAAAAAAATAGTGATATCCAGCCTTCATATCAGTGTTGGATTCAGTGTGTAGGAATTGGGATTGCACATCGGTATTTAACTTAAACTCCCAAGTGATTTTAACATACAACCACAGTCAGAATCATTGATTAACCAGCGTGACAAGGGATGGTACTATGATATGCTCGGGGTAAAAATACTGCTCAAGAACAGACCCGACATCTGTGCTCATGGAGCATGAGCATGTGGTTTCACTTAATAACTCCCAGCTGCATGGAAGTATTAGAATAGCATGTTAGAGAACTAGGTTGTATTTGTTGTGATCACTAAGTTAAGAATTAGTGAGCAGGGAAATTAAGAAAATAAATTCCTTAATATAACTAAGATCTTAATTTACATGTACCACCTGTTTAATAAAGATTGGTTTTGGCATGATTAAGTCTTGTTCTTTTAGTAGATGCTGGAAAGGATAATTGCATGCTAATCTCCCTTTGGCAGCTAAATCATAGTTAATACCAGATAGCCTTGGACATAATTGCATGCAAAGAACCTGGAAGGAAATAAGCATCTTAAGCCTAATGCAACATAGTGATACTAGTCCTGGATCTTAAATTGAGTGTTTTAATATAATCTAATTGCCAGATATCTTCTTCCTAAGTCTTCATGAAAAAACTCACTAAAATCCTGTCTTGTCCTAGTATCCTTTCATCATGATCATAAAGTCTGAAGGTAGAGGTGAGAATAAACATGTATTTCTGACCTTATTGATGCTTGACATTTTATCTCCATGGAAAGCTACCTTTTAACAATTATTGTTGTTATATTATTATTTTAATGAAGAGGCTAAGTAGGAAGGGTCATTTGAAAAAGAAAAGATTGTCCCTGTCCCCCTCTAGCAAGTGCTATGAAATCTAGTCCCCTACCATCTAAAGGCCTTTCTTTCATTTTCCCTTGCAGTTCAGCTCTGGACTGTTGGAAACTATCACTGGTATCTCAAGCAAAGTCTTTCCTTTGACACCTGTGGGAAGAGCAGGATTGTGGCTCTGATGTGGGACCCGGTGATCCCATACCGGCTGCATGTTCTCTGTCAGGGCTGGCATTACCTCTGCTATGACTGGCACTGGACAACTGACCGGAGCTCAGGAGATAATTCAAGTGACTTGGCAAATGTGGCTGTTATTGATGGAAGTAAGCTGCTGGAAAGTGTGTCCATGTGCCTGCAACGGGTCCTAAGCCTGGGGCCTGCAGATGTGGTGACTTGACCAGAACAATGAGGAATCTTTGTTTGGGTTGTTTGGTTTATTTTTACCTATTTATTGTTTTGTTTTTGATGGGATGGGAATGCCCTTAGGTGGGGTGTATACTTTCCTGAGAACCATAGTCCCTCTTTCCACCCCAATTCCCTGTTGTACTATATCCATGGCCTTCACACATTTACTTGTCTGGCCTTTGAAGACTTAGAAAATTTTGACCCTGGGTAGAGAGGAAGACAACGGTAGAGTTGTGTGGCTTGGGTGTGTTCACCTTGTCTGTTTGCCCTGACGCAGATTACGTTGACCCTTGCACCACTCCACTTGTGTTGCTTTGTTGCTGATTATGTACCTCTCCAGTACGTTCAGTTCAAGCTAGAACTCTGATTGTTTGCCCTTTTTGCCTTACTTCCTGGCACCTGAAACTTTCAAGTCTGGAGATGGACTACAATAGATCTGGAGGTGACAATAGCTAGATATAAGCAGAGTCCATGACACTCTCCCCCCTTTTTTAACCCATGTAAAAAATATCAAAAATTATTCTTAGGAATTGCTGTATGTTTTCTATGCCATTATAACAACTTATAGGTTGTTATAATGGCATAGAAAACATATATAACAACTTATAGGTGCTGTGATGTTCATAGGCCTTCTTTTACTAATTCAATATCCATATGTCTCATCCTTCTCTTTTTTTCTTCATGTGCAGACAAGGTATTGGTGACAGTCTTCCGGCAGACTGTGGTTCCACCTCCCATGTGCACCTACCGACTGTTGCTCCCGCACCCTGTGAATCAAGTCATGTTTTCTGCACACCCAAAAAAGAGTAATGACCTCGCTGTCCTAGATGCCAGTAACCAGATTTCTGTTTATAAATGTGGTATGTTACAAAACTTAACAAGATGTTCTAAATTAAGTCCTTCCTACTTCTACAGAAAAGCAAATTATAGTTTGGTGTTGCCTTAGCGCTAGTATTTCTAAAAATTTGAAGTCCGTAATTGATTTCATTATCATTATTTAATTGGTTTTTGTTTTTTGTTTTTTAAAAATCTTACTCTGGCTTATAAAAGCACTTCCTTTTGCCTTACTGAACTTGAAGAGTCCTTTACTTAAGAATAACATTCAACCCCGGAAAATAACAAAGTATCTTATTACATATATGGTAGGTTTTACTATTTTTATTACCTTTGCACATATTTTCAGTTGCTTTCATGTCCCTCCTAGGAACTTTTCTTCTTTTATAGATGAGGGAACACAGTGCCAGAGGATTTGCAATTTGCTTGAGCAAGAATTTGTGGACAAGCACCTCGACACAGGTGTTCTAGCTCCTAATCTAGTTGTCCTTCCACAGTCCCATTGCTGTCAGTTCCTTGTCACTTTCCTGATGTACTGGAGAACCTGAAAGTTGTTTTTATTTGTGAGTTCTATGGTCATGTCATAAATTATACTGGCGTATGGCAGTGGTAGCCTTGCTATCAAATATCTTTTGAATTCTCAGTTAGAAAAAGCCTAATAGCTGCTGTGCATAATCAAAATTAATTAATTTATATTGGCATTCCCTACTTTCATATCAGCTTTTCTGTTAAATCAACAGCCTACTGTTTACATGAATTCTATTTGGATATATCACCAGTTTCTCTGATTTTGGTTTCACTTGTGAAATGCCATTACAGTCTTCCTTAAACTTTTTTTAAATAGCTTTTTATAAAATAATACTAATGTGTTCATTGTCAAGGCAAATCAGAAAAAGCAGAAATTAACTACTTTTCAGAGAAGATTTTCTCTCAGCCAGTCATACCAAAAGTAAGCAAATGTTTGTCTCTGCTGTGTTTGGGTTATCTTAGTGCTGGTTTTGTGAGATTAAAAAGAATCAGATGTAGAGTAAGCTTTTGTGGCACTTACCATATGATACTAATAAGTTTATATATTACTTTTCAATGTATGGGATGTCTTTTCCTATGTTAACTTTTTTAAAAGATAGCTTTATGTCATTCATCTATTTAAAGTGTACAATTCAGTGGTTTATATATGTGTGTATATATATATGTATATATGTATATATATATATGTGTGTATATATATATATATATATGTATTCACAGAGTTGTGCATCTATCACTATAATCAATTTTAGAATATTTTTATCTCCCCAAAATGAAACCGTGTACTACCTTACATTCATTTTACTTGATACCTTTAATTTCTTGTGATGAGATAGGGCAAGTTGAAAGCTCCATTTTTGGAAGATTGCTTGGCATCAGAATGTGGAGTTAGCCATGGGTCGGGGGACACCTGGAGGCAGAGCTACCAGTTAGGAGAAGCTGTTGAAGAGTGGCTAGGCAGGACATAGGGAGAGCTTGAGCCAGGGGAGTGTTTGTAGAAATGGAAAGAAGAGAAAGATGATACAAATCCAGTAGCTAAAAGCCTCTGAGAAGTTAAGGAGCACATTGTGGAGAATTTGGATTTAACAGAATATGGAAAAAGGTTATGGGAGTCCTTGGAGTATAGTTTTTAGAGATTAGCATCTCAAGTGTGGAGCAGTTTCAGATGATGGCCCTGGTGTGGGCAGCTCAAGTGAACTTGAAGTTGGTGAAAACAGCATTGGGCACCTGTGGATGCGAATGGTAAGAGGATAGGTGTGTGAGACGCTGAAGAGTGCTGGTGTACAAATGGCTGACAGCAGCTTCCAGTTTGTCCAGGGAATCAAGAAAATGTTGAAGAATAATACATTTTATTGAGATCAGAAAGAATGAAAAGAGGAAAGATTGAGGTTGATGTCAAAGTCAGAATATTCTAGTTTGAGATTTCAGAGTGGAACCAGTCAGAGTACTGGTTAGGGCTCAGTGCCTAAGCTGAAGAGAAAAGAGCGCTCTTTGGAAATGAACAATTTGGAGGAAAGTGGTATACATTTGAGTGGTGTGGAGACAAATTAGTTGCCAAAATTTTCACAAATGGCTTTGGATGTGTCCTGAGTATCACTCCTTTTTTTCCCCTCAATGTTTATTGATTGTTTATCATGTGCCAGGCTTTTTTCTAATCCTTGCTTTTGTGGAGTTTATGTTCTGGTTGAGGGACAAAGATAGTAAAGAAGAAATATAACCTTGGTAAATGGTAAATACTGTAGAGAAAAATGAAGCAAGTTGGGGTATGGGAAGAGCTCAGGGATAAGGGCCTGCTCGGGGAAGGTGGCTTTTGTAATTAGGGCAATCAGGGAAGCCCTCTCTGGGAAGAAGACCTGGTGAGAATCAGAGCAGGAGCCATGCAAACCTCCAGGGTAAGAGCATTCCAAGCAGAGTAAAGAGTAGCTGAAAAGGTATCTGTTGTGTTTAGGAGTGAGCCAAGAGGCCGGTGTGGCTGTAGCAGACCGAATGAGGGGAGAGTGGTGGGTAGGACCATGGAGCTGGCAGAGAACAGCTGTCTTAGGGCCTTGAAGGCTTTTACTCTGAGTGAGATAAGCCACTAGTGGGCTTGGAACAGAGGAGTGGGGTGTGCTGGCTGAATTTTTTAAAGGATTTTACTGGCTGCTGTATAGTGAATAAACTGGATTAAGAGTGAAAAGAGAATGTCTTTTAAGCAAGTGGTTTGGACTCAGAGGATGCAAGCTTATTGAGAGATGGTTGTAGGTCAGTGGAGGACATAGCACTGGGGTAAGAGTGTAGCCCCAACACATGGTCTTGCTGAGCTGTGGCCTTTATCAATGAAGACTGTGACTATTAAGGGAAGATGTGGTATTAAGGGAAAAGTAAGTTTTGGTTAAGCCTGAAAGGTAGGCAGAAATTTAAGAAAGAAGTTGAAAAGTGATTATTTTCTCGATTGCTTTATTTGCCATCTAGAACTTGTTAATTACATGTCCCCATCCCCTTAGTATTAGGAAAAATATTTATAGTTTACAATTATATTATTTGCATTTTTTTTTCTAGGTGATAGTCCAAGTACAGACCCCACAGTGAAACTGGGAGCTGTGGGTGGAAATGGATTTAAAGTTTCCCTTACAACACCTCATCTGGAAAAGAGATACAAGTAGGTTCTTAATTATCTTTGACCTCTGTGAATGGAATCAGCCAGCATTCAGTCCTAAATTCAGCCAACTATTGTTATTCTGTACCTGTTGCTGAGTGGAACACGTAGGCCTTGGTTTTTCAGCCTGGTTGGAGAAAGCCAGTCACTTTGTATATCTGAATGCCATATATTCTGGTGGGCGGCAAGGGAGCATGAATCATAAGCTGGATTAGAACCCACTCTCTGCAACAGCCTTTGGTTTTCCAGGGAAAAATCACATGGGAAAGGTGGAGATGAAAATGATAAGGCAGAGTTGCATTCTCTTATGTGAATACAGATGTATAGGTTGTTAACATGGTCAGCCTAATGCAGCCTCTGTCTTTGCCTCATTCCAGACTCCAGAACTTTTGGGTGCTGTTTTGAGGCTCCCTGGTTGGAAATCAGAGTGCATTTTCCCGCTGAAACAGTATTATCAACGATTGAGTGTAATGAATACCTTGGGTATACTGTAGGCATTTGCAGAATTACCCAGGAGCCAAGTTAATGCCATTTCTGTGAGAAAATGTTTTTTAATAGTACCACTTATTGAGTGCTTATAGCTAAGAAAACAAAGTGTAGAGGTTAGGTAACTTCCCCAAGGTCATGCACCCAGTAATTAGAGAATCCAGGATTTGATTCTGTTCTGTTTGATAAGTCCATGTTCTTAGAGAACTACTCTGCTTCCTGGGAGCATTTATTTCTAAGTTAACAGAGATAATTAACTGAGTACAACAAATAACAGAATTTGATAAATAAAATGGGCCAGTTAGCTCAGTTGGTTAGAGCATGGTGTTGATAGCATCAAGGTCCAGAGTTCAATCCCTGTTACTGGTCAGCTGCCAAAAATTGAAAATAAATAAATGAAATGTTTCTTAAATATATGTGATATATTTAGTAAGTATATATAAATATTCAACCTGTGTATGGTTTGGGGGTTGCCTATATAATGCTTAGTAGTTTTTAAAGAACATTTATGTGAATCTTTTCATTTCACAGACTTGAAGCCACTAGAGGACAGAGGTGTAAGGCAAATTAAAAAGTGTGAGGCAGGTTAGAATATAATTTCCTTTTTAAAAAATTGAGAGAAGGGTAACTTCAAGTCATTCAGAGAAGATTTCAGGAAGGACATGAATACTCATCTTGATCTTTGAGGAAGGGATAGGTTTGTGATCGGCAAAGAAGGACTGGGAACATTGGGTTTGGTGGGGAGGACGGTGTTGGTGAAAACCAGAGGTGGGGATTATCCTGCATAGAGAGAACATGCTGGACTAAATGCAGTGGAGAGACTGAGTCCGGGGAGAGCTGGTTGAGTAGGAAGATCAGGCTAGTAACCAGCTTCAGTGGAAGGTGAAGATTTGCCTCTTGATCTAAAAGGCACGAAGTAACCATTATGGGTTCCTAAGTGACGTGGCAAAAACAGTGCTCTGGGCTGGTGTATTAATGGCCCCTATTAAGGCATTAGAAGCATGGAAACCACCTCAAGCCAATTAGTCATTTTGATGTGAGACCCAAAGGTAAGGATACTTTAAAAAGTTCATGGAAAGATTTGTGTTATCTTTCAATTCTATTTTTCTATGAACTTTTTGAAGTGCTCTGGTATCTGTTGGAGTCTGATTTGAATGCTGGTAAATGGTGGCAATGGAAAGGCTCTGGGGTTTTTTAGTGTACGTGCTGGGGCAGGTATTTTTCTTTTGCAGTCAGTTTTCTGAAGTGTTCTCTTCACATCTAAAGATCTCAGGGTTTAAGAAACTTAGTTTAATTACTTATTTATTATTTATATTTGGCTTGGCTTGTTGGTATGGGAATCTGAACCCATGACCTTGGTGTTATAAGGCTGCACTCTAGCTGAGCTAACTAGCTAGCCCAAGAAACTTAATTTAAAATAAACATAAAAACATATTCTTAAGCCAGACAAGCATTATTTTTGGATATTCTAGTATTTTGTATTATCTCAGGTTTTGTCCCTCCAGAATAATTAGGAGTTGACTGTATACAAGGTAGTTTATTCTTCCTTCATTCAGGAAAATCTCAGTGATTTTAAAGTTTTATTCACATCTTGGATATTCTTCAATATTTAAAACAGAATTCAATTTGAGACTAGCAAAGATCAAGAAGTAAACTCACTGAAGCTCGGCCTTCTCACCTGGATTGAAGAGGACATCTTCCTGGCCATAAGCCACAGTCAGTCCAGCCCACGGTCCCTCATTCACCATCTGACTGTGGCCCCTTCTGAGATGGATGAGGAACACGGACAGCTCAATGTCAGGTATTGCAGTACTTCCCTGTATTCCACATGTTAAATAAGCAAATGGAGTTGTGCTCTTGTCTTTTATGAGGATACAACTTTTTTTTGGCTTCTAGTGAGCAAAGTTGAGGAGCAGTAGTTTTCTTGTTAGATACACTTATCAAGAGGGTTAAGTCTAGTTTTGAGTCATGTCAAAATAATAGACCAAGAACATATCAAGAAGTGAAAAGTAGGACAAACAACAATAGATGAGCAAAACATTTTGAGGATGTGTTAAATATTTTAATCCAGCATGTACCCACATTCCTACAGAGTAATTGTTAGATCTTACCATTGATTTTAATAACTATCAAGGGTAATTAGGGGGGTTAATTCTCATGGACTAATGCAGTGGAAAGAAATTTTATATATACAGGTTGAACATCCCTAATCTGAAAATCCAAAATGCTCCAAAGTCTGAAATTTTTTTTTTTCCCCCTTTTTGTCTTTTTTCGTGACCGGTAACGGGATTGCAACCCTCGGTGTCGCGCCCGCACCGCGCTCAACCAGTGAGCGTACTGGTCTCTATACGGGATCCGAACCCTCGGCGGGAGCGCCGCCACACTCCCAAGCGCCGCACTCTACCAAGTGTGCCACCGGGCTGGCCCCAAAGTCTGAAATTTTTGACCTATGACATGATGCTCAAAGGAACATTTTGGATTTGGGATTTTTGGATTAGGGATACTGAACTGATTAAGTATCTGAGAATATTCCAAAATCTGAAAAACTTCTGATTTCAAGCATTTCAGATAAAGGATACACAACCTGTGTGTGTGTGTATGTGTGTGTATGTATATATATATATATATATATGCGCTTCGTTTTGATGTGGTGACTTCAAAATGCTTCTTCTGGCCTCTTCTATACATCCTGTTTGACACTTGACTACATTTGCCCCTAGAAAGTCTCCTCTATTTTTCTTTGCTGAAATTTCACTGTTCCCTGGACCTGAGTTTTATTTTGATTCCTGACTGCATCTTTATCATGAAACAGATTTCAGTTAATGAATGTTCGTCTCTGCAATGCAAGCGCTGATGTGCAGTAGATAGCATTTTCTGGCTAGCTCCCAGAAATCCTCAGATTTCTAACGTCAAGACTTGGTAACTTAGACATATGCTGATGTTAATCCCCAGATTTATTTGTAATTAAAACCCTAGTTGGTTACATTTATATTCTGAGAACCATTTTTGCAAAATTAGGAACCTTTCCTTATTTTATGTATAAAACATATTTTAATACAGTCATTTGCTCCTACTCTTAGACTCAAAATGCTTCATGATATTTTGAATAAGCTTTTTGTGAATATGTCTAGATGTTGAATATGCTTTAGATATATGCAAAGTTAACCAGGATCTTTTTGAAAAGCAGAGCAATGTACATTAGAAATGGCTAAATTATGCCCAAGTTTCTACTTCTCCAAATCTGAAATTCTTTATCGTTAGCTTGTAGAAGGAAGAGCTAGATACAGTCTTCTCATTTGCTGTAAAGGAAATGAGAAGTCATTTATAATATATTTCTGTTGCTTTGACTTTTGTTTCTCAAGAAAGACTATTTTGTTCATACAAAACATTAATATCTGAGTAATATAAAGTCCCTCAATCAGTTATAGCTATTAATAGCTTACCTTTACTGTAGCTCGTGCTTTGTAAAAGGTACTCTTCTAAGTGCTTTCCCTGTATTAACTCATTGATTTTGAAAGGGATGGCCCGGAGTCGCAAAGAATTACACCGAGAGACAGATACTCAGCCAGAATGTATATTGGAGGGCTTCAGAGGGAAGCGGGTGGGCTGCCCTCTCAAAGCGGGAGCAGCCGCATGCAGAACTAGGGAGTGCCTTATATATCCTAATAGGTTGAGCTGTCTCATTGTCATTGGACAAGAGGACCAAGCAAGAGTTTAAGCTGAGCTGGAACTTTCCTATAGGTGGGGAAAATCACGCACGCGAGAAGGTGATGTGGCGGTGGGGTGGGGGGGTGTCTTTTGTGGTTCTTGGAAAATGTGAAACTTTCTGCAGCCATTTTGGGTGTTCTTCCTGTCCACCTGCAGCCATTTTAGACTGACATTGGTCATAACATAATTGGCTAACAGATTTCTCTCAATACCTCTTTAAAGTATATGCTATTTGCATTATTTTGCAGATGAGACAACTAAGGCACAGAATTGTTAAGTAACTTGCCCAAGATTGCCTGGTGGAGCCAGGATCTAATCCCAGCCTGTCTTGCTCCAGAGTCTGTTCTTTTAACCCCTGGATGGATGATTTATCCTAACAAAATTCATAGAGAAATTAACCATTGTTATAATTTTTAGGTTATTTGTAGATTGGTTAAAAACTCTTTGAGTTAAATGTTAGCGTTGGCACCATTTGCTTTTATCACTACCTCTTCCTCTTCCTTTAAGAATTTCTACTTCTTTCTGTTCACTGACTCAGGAAAAAATGTAATGGAAATAACAGATATGCCTCTTCTTATCAGTGAAGACCCACAGTTTCCCATGAATGTTTATGATAGCTGTATTAGTCTGTTTCTTCTGCTTACAACAAAATACTTGAAACTGGGTGATTTATAAAGAAAATGAAATTTATTTACTTACAGTTTCTGAGGCTGGGAATTCTAAAGTTCATCTGGTGGTGGTGACAGTGACCCAGGGGTCTCATATTGCAAGATGGTGGAAGCAGAGAGAGCAGAGACAGAGGAAGACAGACTCTCCTCTTTTAAAGCCCTCATAACCACATCCCTGACCACCATTTTTAATCCATACACTACTGCACAGCTCTACAACCCAATCACCTCTTCAAGGCTCCACCTTTCAATTACCGTAATATGATTTCCCACCCTCTTAACAGACACTGTGGGGGCTAAATTTCTTTTTTTTATTTTTTATTTTTTAATTTTATTTTTTTTTCCTTTTTGTCTTTATTCATGACCGGCAACGGATTGCAACCCTCAGTGTCGCGCCCGTACCGGACCAGGACCGGCAACGGGATCACAACCCTCGGTGTTGCACCCGCACCTCGCTCAGCCAGTGAGCGGCCGGTCTGTATGTGGGATCCGAACCCTCGGCGGGAGCGTCGCCACACTCCCAAGCGGCGCACTGTAGCAGTGCGCCACCGGGCCGGCCCCCTAAATTTCTAATACATAAAACTTGGGGGACACAATTCAAGCTTCAGGTAGTTTGGGGACATAATTCAATCCACTACAATAGCAATAGAGATATTGAGTGTGCTCATTTTTCTACAGACCCACTGCTTTATTTAATGCAGTTTATATTTTAAGAAGACAGAAATTATATTGGTACCATGCACGTCTCATGAAGGCAATAAATTGTAATAAGTTGCAGTAAGTTGCTGCCGGAATAGGAGTGAGGACTTCGCAATGTAGGCAACTAGCTTATTGGCTTTGTGGAACACAGTGTCATGTAATAGCTAACTGCTTCATCTGGACTTGGGCTTGGAAGGGTATGTTTGTTTGTGTGTATGTATTTAGGTTTGTGTATACACACACACGCACGTGGGTACTTCAGAAATTCATGGGAAGATTTGTAGCATCTTTCAATTTTATTTTTCCTTGAACTCTTTGAAGTGCCCTCATATGTATACAGAGTACTGCGTGTATATACTTGAATGTATGTATATGTATATTATGTGTACATTGTACTGAAATAGGCAATGCAGCACCAAAAAGGAACTCCTTATTTTTCTGTTTTGCAAGATCAGTGAAATGTCACTACTTTTTGATAAAAATGGTCTGTTCACTCCCCCCCTCCTTTTTTTGCTTTTGTCAGCTCCTCTATGATGGTAGATGGGGTCATAATCAGTCTATGTTGCAATTCCAAGACCAAATCAGTGGCATTGCAGCTGGCTGACGGCCAGATACTTAAGTATCTTCGGGGTAAGTATCAAAGTGTACAAAAGCAAGTTTATGTCTTATATGGATGTTTAATTCTGAGAACATGTACGTGTAACCATCTTGTCAATGCAATCATTGTTAGGTCTTTTAACTACCCCGGAAAACCCCGAGGTATAGAGTAGAATTGGTAGGTATATTCTACTTCTCTTTTCTCATGAAGTGAACTGGAGTACCCTAATGAATTTCCAAAATACATTTGGAAAGTGATCCAAATTACTTGATTAGTGTTTTAGCAAATATTGGTGTTGACAGTTTTTTATAAAGAGCAGATCAGCTATTTGTAAACCAGATCTGCCAATCTTATAGAGTCACCTTCTCTGGCTGTTGAACCATGGAAGAACCGTGGTGGATTTCCTGTTCGGTTTCCTTATCCATGCACACAGACTGAATTGGCCGTGATTGGAGGAGAGGTAAGTGAACAGAGGCAGGAAAATTTACCACTTGAAGTAGTTACCCAGGGACTGACAGCATTAGGTGGAAAGAGCATGGGCTTTGGAAGTACACCTGTGTCTCTACTAAATCCTAAGACAATATAGGAAGTTATCTCACTTTCTAGAGATACACCTTCATCTATAAAATGCTTGGGGGAACACTAAATGAGATAATGTATTTGGCAAACTTTTATCTCTAGTTACACAAAATATTCAAAGTCAATTTTATTAAATATCTTTTGAGGAAAACAGAAATGTGATCTCACGAAGAGTATTCATTCAACAGATACTAGAGTGCCTATAATTGTGGTGGGTGGTAGGGTACAGTGGTTACAAAACAAAACAACTGACTTATCCTTTCTCTTCTGGAACTTGTTATTTATCAATATAGATGAAATTATTCCCTCTGTTGACAGAATGAAGGAAATGGAAATAGTGTAATGGTAGAGAATAGTGAGGTGTTTAGGGGTAAGTAGAAGTGGCTATGAGGATGGGAGTCTTATTTTTTTGGTAATCCAGGAAAGCCTCTCTAAGGCAGTGGTGTATGTGCTGCGATGTGAAGAAGATTCTCTTACCAGAAAGGAAGAGTGTTCCAGGGAGAAGGAACTGTGAACACCTTGAGCTTGGAAAGAGGTTGTTTATTCAGTGGACTGAATGGAAGCAGTGTGGCTGGAACTTAGTGACAGGCCATAGGGGAGAGTTTTGATTTTTTTATTTAACAAAGATGAGAAAGTTATTGATGATTTTTAATCAAAGAGTAATGTGTTTTGCTTCTTTGTTTGAAAAGTGATTCTCGCTGCCCAGAGAAGACTAGGTTGGAGAGAGACAAGAATGGAACAGGGGATCAATGCAGAGACTGTTGAAGTGAACTCAGTGAGGGGAAGGGAGATGTATTTGAGGTATACTAGGAGATAGGAATGATAGGGCTGCTGATGGATTGGATGGCATCATATTCCATTTTGCCCTGGACCAATCATATCTTAGGTATCTATATTTAGTCCAGATTTTGAGGACTTTGATGTGAAATCATAGGGCAATAGAACTATGTAATGGAAAAGTTAGGTTTAATTAGTTTAGAATAAACTTACTTATAATTTCAACTTTATTTCTTTGCAGGAATGTGTCCTTGGTTTGACTGACAGGTGTCGCTTTTTCATCAATGACATTGAGGTATCAAGGCTTGGTTTGGTGTTGGATCCTTTGCGTTTTGTTGGCTCCAAGTAATATAGCTAACTTTCCCCCTTGCCTCTCTCGTCTTGTTGCAGGTTGCATCAAATATCACGTCATTTGCAGTATATGATGAGTTTTTATTATTGACGACTCATTCCCATACCTGCCACTGTTTTTGCCTGATGGATACTTCATTTAAAAGTAAGTTTTCAGTGTATAAATAGCAATAGTCCCTTTTCCAGTGTCTTTTGGAGTCTTAATGACTTTTAAATTCTTTGCCTACTTTGACTTTTTATCATGGAGTGCTAGGCTGGAGAAAACCTTTAGAGTTCATTTCTTTAGCCCCTAATCTCAACATAATATCTCAGTTAAATCATTTTGCATCAGTTAGCAAAGACTTCCAAAGAAGGAGGTTCTTCCTTAAGCAACACATTCTAAAGTTAAACAGAAAATTTGGGGAAGTTTCATTATATAACAGACGCAATACTTGATTTTGAGTTACTGCATAGATACCAAACTGGTGATATGCTCAAACTTCAGTGCAACCTTCCTTTTCTTACTGTGACCACCCTCCATTGTACATCTGGACTCCATCTCGTGCTTTGTAGGATGTTGGCTCCATTTTTTTTCTTACATTCCCTGCTCCATCTCTGTGTGTGTGTGTATGTGTGTGTTTTCCTTATTCTAAAAAGCCCACTTACCGTATTTTCTTTGCTTTTAACTTGGAAATAGGGAATCTTTCTTTCACCGATATGGTTATAGTTCACTAATGATGCTGAGAAGTAGAGAAGCTACCCCAATCTTTCCTGTGTTTTTCAGATCGTTTGAGAAATTGTGTATGTGAGTATGCACAAGGCCTCTCTAAGAGAGAGGGCAAATTCCAGGAACGAGATTGTTTATCAGAAAGGCTGATGGTCTTGAGGTTGAGTAGGAAAGCAAAGGAACCTGGTTGTTAATCACTCTCTTCTCTTTCAGTTAATATATGCAGTTTCAACTGCAATTAATGGAGAGTGGCTTGTCATGATAATTCTTAGGGCTTAGCCAATGGTGTCTTTAGCATTACAGGCAGGTCTGAGCAGCAGTCATATGTCTTATGGAGAAACTCTGCGGAAGGTGGAGAGGGGTTCACGGATTGTCACTGTTGTGCCCCAGGACACAAAGCTTATATTACAGGTAAGCTGAGTTTTCAGGCTGTCTTTATGATTGTTATTCAGTCAATATCAAACAAAATTCTTGCGGATTGTATTTTCGGGCCTCTCATCATTTGTAATCACTTATTACAAACCTTTCTTTGCAAGGTTGTCTTTTAGCATTATGTAAAGGAATGTTGATATAGGCTGTCATCAGGGAGGCTCAGAGGGAAGTTCCTCTTGAAAGTCAAGGTAAATATTGAGCACAGCTAGATTCTACTAAATGTGTGCTCATTATACAGTGCTGTGGTAGTTCTCTGTAGTTAGATAAAATCGTGTATCCTGGCCATTAAAAATTTTGAACTTAATTAAAAATGTTCTTGTTTTGATTTATTTATTTTAAGATGCCAAGGGGAAACTTAGAAGTTGTTCATCATCGAGCCCTGGTTTTAGCTCAGATTCGGAAGTGGTTGGACAAGTAAGTGCCATGTATGTGATTAGTTAGCTTGTGATTTATACATGAAATTAATAAGCATTTTATTATAATTTCTTTAAAATTTTTTTTAAATTTTAATTTATTGAATCAAAATTGATTATACATATTTTTGGGTTTCAACATTGAGTTGTGTTCATCAAATCAATATTACTAGCATATATATTGTTTTTTTTTTTTTTTTTTTTTTTTTTTTTAAA
>NW_007730389.1:94990-141785 GCF_000696425.1 Galeopterus variegatus
ATATTTTTTTTTTTTTTTTTTTTTTTTTTTTTATAAAGATGACCGGTAAGGGGATCTTAACCCTTGACTTGGTGTTGTCAGCACCACACTCACCCAGTGAGCAACCGGCCATCCCTACATGGGATCCGAACCCGTGGCCTTGGTGTTATCAGCACCACACTCTCCCGAGTGAGCTACAGGCCGGCCCACTAGCATATATATTGTTACAAATCATAATTATTCTTTATACCCCTTGTCCAATCTCTCCCCATCCCCCTCTCCCTCCCCCCTCTAATTACCCAAGATTTCTTGTCTCCTTCTGAAAGAATAATGGTTACTCTGTTGATTTGTTGCCTAGATGATCTGTCCAATGCTGAGAGGTATGATCAGGTCCCCCAATATTATCATAGAGAAGATGCTTCTTCTGTCACTCTGAAATGGGCTTTGTGTGTGGAGAGACATCCTCTTCTTTCTTTATCTCTGCTGGTGACTCTTCTTGTTTTAATGCACTCCAGTGGTTGGCGGACCATCTGTGTGGTGGTTGTGGCGTCTAGCTACTTTTGTGGCAGCCATGTTTATTGTGGTGGCTGTGGTGAGCCACCCACATGGAGGTGATGTTTTTGGTATGTTCCTTGGTGCTGGCAGTGTGCCTGGTTGTGGGGGGTGTCTGGTCCCCTTCTCCATGCCTCTGATCCCCAGGCAGGCCCCTAGGTACTGGCACAGTGTGTCTGGTTGTGGGAGGGGGGTCCAGTCCCCTTTTCCATGCCCTGGGTCCCCAGGAGGGCCCCGAGGCGCTGGTGTGGTCTGCCTGGTTGTGGGAGGGTGGTCCAATCCCCTTCTTCATGCTCCTGGTCTCCGGGAGGGCCCCAAGGTGCTGGCGCAGTGTGCCTGGTTATGGGAGGGGGGGTCTGGGCCCCGAGGTGCTGGTGCAGTGTGCCTGGTTGTGGGAGGGGTGGTCCGGTCCTCTTCTCTATGCCTCAGGTCACTTGGCAGCCCCCAGGGCCCCCAGGTGGGTCCCAGGGCACTGGCATGATGTGCCTGGTTGTGGGAAGGGGGTCTGGTCCCTGGGTCCATGCCCTGAAACTCCAGGTGGGGCCCTGAGGCACTGGTGGTGTGCCAGGGTGTGGGAGTGGAGTCCAGTCACCTTCTCAATGCCTCAGGTCTCCAGACGGGCCCTGAGGCGCTGGCACAGTGTGTCTGGATGTGGGAGTGGGTCTGGTCTCCAGCTCCGAGCCTCAGGTTCTGAGGCAGGCCCCAAGGCGGTGGTGGTGTGTCTGGGCTGGAACTAATTTTTTGTCCTTTTCTTAGTTCTAAAGTGGGGGAACTTCCTGTGGGAACCAGTACTTGAGCTGCGTGGTTGTTTAAATTGCTGCTTTGTTGCTGTTTCCCTAGGGAAGGCTTTTTGTGCAGCTCAGGGTTTAATGGTTGACCTTATAGATACTTCCGGCTCTCCAAAGACCCGGTGGATCTGTGTTGTGTAGAAAATCTGATCTGGGCCTGAGTTTTTCAATCAGACTGCACCCTATGCAATTCTGTATTCTTGACCAGTCTCCTCTGAGTGGTCCTGTGCTAATTGGGGGGTGGATTGGCTGTCTTTGCTGTGTCCCAGTGTTCTCCCGGTGGGCCTGTCTCTCCCACCGCCTGTGCTCCAAACACCTCCCATGGGATGGGCCTTGCGCCGGTCCCTCGTGGTGACTCAGTGGCCTCCGAATGGCTCCCTTTTTTCAGTTGTTCTGGCTCCTCGCTCCTGCGTGGGTCCTTGGGAACCCTGTTAGTGGTCTTGCTGTGCTGGGGTTCACAAAGGCCCTCTTCTCCCCTGCCTCCTCCAAGCAACTCCATCAGAAGAGCACAGCTGCGGCTTCTGCTGGCTCCTGTTCCATGCACTCAGCAGCTCGAGCCTTGAAGCGGCCGTGGCCCAAAACGCTCCAAGCAGCTTTTTCTTTCTCTCATCGTGGTTTCTCCTGCCATCATGAACTCCGTAGGTCTCTCCTCCTCTTCCCATGAGCGGCCCCAGCTTGGCTGATGTTACATTTTTATAGTTGTAAATTGGTTGCTTAGTGGGAGAGAGGGATTTTGGGGACCAAGTTCTGCCATCTTGACCAGAACTCCTAATTTCTAAAAAAAAGTATGAAAAACCTTCATTACAGATATCTTCATGTTCTCAGAGGCTTTATTTTTTTTTCCTTTCATTTTTTGACTTTAATACTGTATGTTGTAGTGGACATTCCTAGCAGAAAGAATCATGAAGCTCATCAGGGCTTCTCTTAACCTGTAAGGATCCATATGGGCTTTAGGTGGCCTGTGAACCCAGGGAAATTGTGCACCAAACTTTGTCTATGTGTATTTATCCAGGTGGAAAGCCCAAGGCATTTAACACATTTACAGATGGGCCTATGAGCCAAAAAGCCTGAGCTGCTCTTGTGAAGGAAGTGATCAATTTTCTGAATCTGGGGGAAATTTTGTATTAGATCTCCATTAATGTTTTGTTAAAAAAAGTAAACCTAAGTTCTGTGATGACTTTCTGTTGCATGTATGTGGGGATGTAGTCCTCAGATTGCCACGAGGACTAAATCATACCTTTTAAGAAGGTATGTGAATGTGGTACCTGATTTTTTCATTCTGTAACTTCAGAGTAGAAATCCAGAATTAGTTTTTGGGCATTTGGGCTGTAATCTGATTGTAACTGGTTTGCATCATAATGAAAATATGCTGTGTCTGGGGAACTTAATTTTTGTGGAATACCCTTTCTATCCATTTTCTGTCCCCTCACAGGCTTATGTTTAAAGAAGCATTTGAATGCATGAGAAAACTGAGAATTAATCTCAATCTGATTCATGATCATAACCCTAAGGTAACTTTCTGAAACTGACATTTACCTTTGCTTTTATACTTCAGCTAATGTGATCTGAACTAAAATACTTCATCCTTTTATTTGGTAGGTGTTTCTTGAAAATGTGGACACCTTCATAAGACAGATAGATTCTGTAAATCATATTAATTTGTTTTTCACAGAATTGAAGTAAGTATTTTGAATAATTTATGAATATTGTTTCTATAATTTTCTCTCTTGTTAAAGAAATCAAACATAAATGACTAGAGAAGAAAAATTACTTCCTGTTCATTTTTTTGTTTTTAATCACTATAACTCTTAGATGCCAGTAGGTTTTTTTGCTTTTTTCTTCTTTTAAAAAAAAAAAAGCCTATTTGAAACTATGTCTTTAAAACATATTATTTTTTTTTTTTGTCCTTTTTTTTTTTTTTTTTTTGAGACCGGCCGCACTGCGCTCAGCCAGTGAGTGCACCGGCGGCCATCCCTATATAGGATCTGAACCTGCGGCGGGAGCGCTGCTGCGCTCCCAGTGCCGCACTCTCCTGAGTGCGCCACGGGCTCGGCCCTAAAACATATTATTCAGAATTATTATTGGACTTGATTTTTAGGTATATGTATAAAATTATTTGTTTTTCTTTAATTGAATTCAAATGGTGTCATTCTCTGCAGTGAATTTTTTTTAACTTTTTAATGATACATTTTAAACATAGAAAAGTTGAGGGATTTGTCCAATAAGTATCCTGTACCACTACCCAGATCTCCAGTTCATATTTCCCTATATATATACGCTTTAGCACTATCTATAATCTTTTCATCCATCACTCATCTTGTTTGACATCTTGCTGTAGACATCAGTCCGCTTTACCTCTCAGTATTTCACCTTACATAGCATTAACTAGAGTGCATTCTTTGTATAGGTTTTTTTTTTTTTTTTGTGAGGTCAGATTTATCTACACTGAAATGCACAATTCAGTGAGTTTTGGCAAAATGTATGCTTTATGTAACTTGAACCTCTATCAAGCTAGTGAGCATTTTCTTCTCAGAAACTGTCCCAACCTCCAGGCAACTGCTGTTTTGGGTATTTCACCATAGATCAGTTCTGGCTGTTCAAGAACTTCATATAAATGGAATCATATAGTATTTACACTTTTTTCACACTAGCATATTGTCTTGAGATTCATCCATGTTTTTGCATGTATCACTAGTTCATTTTTTTTTTATTGCTTAGTAGTATGCTATTGTGTAAATATACCACCATTTGTTTATTCATTTTCCTGTTGCTGGACACCTGGATTGTACTCTGTTTGAGGCTAATATGAATCAAATATCTATGAACATTATTGTACAAGTCTTTTGTCAAAGTGTTTCATTTCTCAATATTTTTATAATTAAACTATTTTCCAGATACCATTTTTACTTACTATCTCATCAGCATTCCGGGTACATGTTAACAGTTTGATTGCTGGGCCACATGTTCAGTTAGTGATCTTTTTATACATACTTGTTATTAGGGAAGAAGATGTCACAAAGACCATGTACCCTCCACCAGTTACCAGCAGTGTCCAACTGTCCAGGAATCCTGATGGGAAAAAACTGGACCTTATCTGCGATGCTATGAGAGCAGCCATGGAGAACATAAATCCTCACAAGTATGTTTGCTGTCATTAGTTAGCATCTTTTGAATAACAGAAGCATGTTGTCGTTCTTGTCCAGCTTATTCATCCTCCTCATTCTGCCATTCCTCACTTATTCCCTCAGGTACTGCCTGTCAATACTCACATCTCATGTGAAGAAAACAACCCCAGAACTGGAAATTGTGCTGCAGAAGGTACACGAACTTCAAGGTAGAGACCTGCTTACAGAGAGAGTGTTTAATGTGGCCTTGACTGACACTAGTCTTTTGCAGATGACCATTACCATATAATTGCCTCATCACAGATTTAACCTGTGGCCCTTTGGTTGCTGTTTTAAGACCTATGTCAGTTTTTTTGACTGCTGCCTTAGAAAGCATGTATCAAAGAGTCCAAAGCAGTATATATTCATTTGGTGTCCAGTTCTGTCAGAAAAATTTGTTACTTTGCCTTTTTAATTATGTTGCTAGATCTGTGAGTTTTTTTTCCCAAAATGGTTTTGTTTTCTTAAACACTGACAGAAAATGCTCCATCTGTTCCTGATGCTGTGAGTGCTGAAGAGGCCCTGAAATATTTGCTGCTTCTGGTAGATGTTAATGAATTATATGATCATTCTCTTGGGACCTATGACTTTGATTTGGTCCTCATGGTAGCTGAGAAGTCACAGAAGGTATGTGGAGTTACTACTTTTACATCATTTTGGTTCTTGTTTCTTTAATCACTGTGGTTTGAAATCCTGTGAGTTTCCAGGGCCCATGCTCCAAGCCTCATTCTCTATCATAGTTTTGGGCTTATCAAAGTGTTTCGATTGCTCGGTTGAGGAAGTGGAATAAAATTGCATGGTTATTTTTAAGATTATAAGCACATGTGTGAACTAAATCTTCTCTTATAAAGTAAATGTAATAAGTGATTCATGTTACACTTATTTGTTATCATGTAGCTCTTTTTTCTAGTGGAAAGTGGGACCATGGAGCATAGTTTAGCATGATTGGTCTACATATTTTTTATCTGTTTTTTTTGCAGCTTCAGTCTCTTCCCCTATCAGTCCTTTCTTTGCTGTTGCCAGAATAATATTTTCAAAAATGAAAACCTGATACTTCATTCCTCTGCTTAAAGTCCTTCATGAGCTCTCCATTGCCCCTATAAGCCATAATATTGCTTAAAAACCCTTTCATGATCTAGCCTTTCCATTCTCATCTCTTTGTGCTATCTTTTTTCTCTGCTCATGGAGGAAAGGAGGAGAGTGCTTTTGTTCCACTTCTCCACTTCTCAACACCACTAGCCATCACATGCCTTTGTAGGTGGCATTACTTCCGCCTCCCATGGGCTTCGACCCTCACCATTCACGTGGCTAATTCTCACTCGTCTAGGTTGAAGGATGCTTAGGTCATCTTCCCAGTAAGCCATTCTTGCTTCCTTTCAGGGATTAGGTGACATGGCCCTCACTGCTTCTATTTTGCCCAGTGCCTACCCCTGTGTACCACAGACCATCTCTTTCCTGAGGCTAAGAGTTATGTTGCATTGCCTGTACTTATCAAATTCTCACTAAATGTTTGTTGGTTGAATATGTTGGCTCACGGTTATCCTCCCCATACATGGAGGAGCATTTAAATATTTACTGTCTTGATTTTTTTCCTATATTGTTCTTACTTATATTCATCCTGTTTGTCCAGTGAAATTGCATGAAGAACAGGAAGCATCTCTTCTTTAGGAAGATATGCTGTTTGCTTACAGAGCATTGCACAGAGCTGGAGGTGAAAGTGCCAATAAATACTAGGTTGGCAGGGCCTCAGAGTTTTGTGTCCAACTCAGTATAATTTTACCTTTAACATGTGGTCTTTGCAAATGGAGAGCATGAAATGTCATGAAAATAGCACCAAGAGCAATGCCTTGTACTTTTAGGAGAAAAATGGGTGCACTTTCTACACTGGAACCTTGTTTTTCTTATTAGGCTATGAAATAAGTGGCTACTGTGAGACTTAGTTAAGGTTTAGTCATTATTATTCCAAATGTAAACTACTAACATGCATATGTGAAAGCATTTTTACCAAAACTTGTTTGATGTATTTGATTTTATACGATATAGTTATTAGTATAATAATACACATTTAAAAATTATGTAGCTTTCGGGCCGGCCCGGTGGCGCACTCGGTAGAGTGCGGTGCTTGCGGTGCTCCCGCCTAGGGTTTGGATCCCATATAGAGACCGGTCCGCTCACTGGTTGAGCGCGGTGCGGGCGCGACACCGAGGGTTGCGATCCTGTTGCCGGTCACGGTGCGGGCGCGACACCAAGGGTTGCGATCCCATTACCGGTCATGAAAAAAAGACAAAAAGGAAAAAAAAAATTATGTAGCTTTGGGTTTATTGCTATAATTAAATGTTATATATATTTTTATTTTTATTTTTACATGAGAATATCACAACTAGTGAAGTTCTCCATATTATTTGCTTTTTTAGGATCCCAAGGAATATCTTCCATTTCTTAATACACTCAAGAAAATGGAAACTAATTATCAGCGGTTCACTATAGACAAATACTTGAAACGGTATGAAAAAGCCATTGGCCACCTCAGCAAATGTGGTAAGTGTGAGGATTAGTATGTTGATTTGTGCTTCAAATCTTTGGAACCAGGCAAGGTATAAATTAAAATAAAATGTTGGTTTTGACAGAGACTGATTTCAATTTCCTTTCCTGAAAACTTTAACAATTATGTATGTTCACCTTATTTTGTCATATTTTCTGATTAAAGCAAATCATTTTTAATGAACTGGAGGAGCTCCCTAGCTAAGAACATAGAGAAGATCCTTTTGGGGTTAAGAATGAGCACTTCTTAAAGGAACTTCAGTGTCAGAAATTAAAATTGATTGATAATACAACCCTCTCGTGGTGTTTGCAAACATGTGAGGGAAAGCTGGCTTGTCTGGAGTGAGTGGTGATGCCCACCATCCAGAAAGACACAGTTGTAATTGGCAGTGATGAAGCAGAGTAAGAACAGTGGTAGTTCTGCTTTATCCCATCCCTGTCCCCTGCTGGAGCAGCTGTGATTCTTTACTGAGGGCTGACACAGGGACAAAGAAGAATCACCTGGGGTGCTTGTTAAGCATTCAGCTCCTGACTTCCTTGGAGAATCTGATTCAACTTGTCTGGGATAGGAGTGAGGCATGGATAGGTTTTAAAGTTTCCCAGGTGATTCTTGTCAAGAAGGTTGCGAAGACGCTAAGCTGGATAGTGTAAAAAGAACTCCTTTTAAGTAGAATGCTGATCCCAATTAATGCTTCTCCTTCCTCAGAATCTGCACTGGTGCTTGTTAAAAATTCAAATTCCTGGATTCTGTTCTCCAAATATTCTGACTGTATAGGTCTTCAAAGGTCTCTTGTGTATTTTGTTTGGAGACCATTGGTATAAATGAAGTCCATTGTGCTTCCAAAGTCTTAAGCCTGTGTTTTTGTGAATTTTATTCCTGCAGGACCTGAGTACTTCCCAGAATGCCTAAATTTAATAAAAGATAAAAACTTGTATAATGAAGCTCTGAAGTTATACCCGCCAAACTCACAGCAGTACAAGGTGTGTTGTGTGAGAAATGAGGCTCTCCTGGTTTTGCTTTGTGCATTAGTTGGAAAGGGGTGAGGACCCTGGAGCCATAACACTGTCCTTGGTTTCAAGGTTTATCTTAAAATCAGTTAGCTTCATCTTGAACTTCTTTTCTGGGAGGATGGCTCTGACCTGTTCAGAAGAAATTGCATAGGCCAGAAACCTAGGAGATGATCTTGATTTCTTATCTAGAATACCACAGCAGCTTCCACATAGGGTTCTCTGCTTCTCTCCTGCCCGTCCTGTAGTCCAGCCTCACTGCTGCATTGACTGATCAGCCTACAAAGTACAGGTCTTTCCCATATATTTAAGCATAAAGGGATAAAGATTTGTTTTGTTTGTTTAAACAAACATGTATTTAGCTTTTCTTATATGCCAGGTACTTTGCTTATAAGCTGAATGTGTTATATGATCCTCCTAACAACCTGATAGGGTCTCAATTTGCAGATGAGAAAACAACTTGCCCAAGTATCCAGAGCTACACAGTGGCAGACCTGGGATGCAGAGCCCAGGCTGACCAACCACTAAATCCATGCCATTAACCATTACTCCACTGTGCCAACATTAGCACCATTTTTAATTCATCCCCAGATTACATACATGTCTTTCTATGATGTAGCCCCTGCCAGCTTCTTTAACACCAGCTTCTGCCATGCTCCACATTCCCAGTTACTTGTAGGTAGTTCCACACATGTTACACTGTATAGTGCCTCTGCGAGCTCTCTGCCAACTCTCTACTCTCCGCTTCATTTTGCCCCACTTGTCCATCAAAACTCTTGGGTCTTCTCCTCTCGAAAACCATTCCTGGAGTTGGTGTTGAACATTGAGCTCCCAGAGCACGCTGCTCTTACCTTGGTGATTGCATTAATCAAACCACTGGTATACTGCTTTGTCTTCTTTGCCAGCCTATGGTCAGGGGTTCTATGTTGTATTCCTCTCCGTGTTTCTGCCTAACACCGAGTCTGGGGAATACAGGATTTGGCCAGTGGCTATCTCTTTGCTTTTGTTTTCTCTCTCTCTTTCGTGCCCTCTCTGCTCCAGTCACACCAGCCTTCTTGCTTTCCTCAAACCTGCCATGCGCATTCCTGCCGGATGGCCACGATGCCTTCTGTGCTCTCTGCCTGGGGTGCTGTCCCCACCTCTTCCCACAGCTGCTTCTCCTCACAGCCCTTGGAGACAGCACTCCCCTCGCTCTCTGCTCCTTCACAGCTCTCTGCTGTATTGTGTCAGCAAGCCCACTCTCTGTCACCATAAGCCCAGGAGTTTGGTGGTAGTTCTTTGTTGTTTGTTTGGTTTTATTTTTGCTATATTATTATTTGCTATATCATTATTGCTACATTATTCCTATTAACCAGAATAGGGCACATGTAGATACTCAGTAATTATTTGTTGAGTGGATAAATGGCACATCCCAGTCAGGTTTTGTTTTAATTTTTAAAGATAATTTATTATACATACATGTGGGGTACAACATTCATTTTCAATAGTTGTGTACAGTGTGTGGTGGTTAGATCAGGATAGTTAGCTTATTCATCATTACAGTATGCAATCATTCTTTGCGTCTGTTAACCAATTCCTTGTTAACCTTCGTCTCCTCCCCTTTTTCACCTCTAGTAACCATAGTTCTTTTCTTTCTTTCTAAAAGTTCAACATATTACTGTGATTGTTGTTTCTTTCTTTTTCTCTGTCTCTCATTATTATTTGTTCATGGATTTATCTCCTGGTTATGAGGGAGAACATGCATTATTTTTCTGTACCTGGGTTGTTTCACTTAGGATAATTTTTTCCTTGCTCATCCATGTTGCTACAAATGGCAGTATTCCATTCTTTTTTATGTCTAAGTAGTATTCCATTGTGTATATATACCACAATTTCTTTATCCTGTCATCCATCGATGGATGTTTAGGTTGGTTCCATCGCCTAGCTATTGTAAATAGAGCTGCAATAAACATGGGAGTGTAGGTATTCCTTTGACGTGATGATTTCCAATTGTGTGGATATATCCCCAGTAGTGGGGTTGCTGAATCATATGGTAGTTCTATCTTTAGTTGTTTGAGGAACCTCCATACTGTTCTCTATAATGGCTGTATTAATGTACAATCCCACCAACAGTGCAGAAGGGTTCCCCTTTTTCCACATCCTTGTCAGCATTTGTTATTCTCTCTCTTTTTTTTATAATAGCCAGTCAGGTTTTGAATGGATAAATAATTGAACTAATAGACCACAGGATTTTCCCAAGTAGTTCAAGAGAGATTCAAGTTGAGTGACTAAGGCAGCCTACGTTGCAGCTTCAAAGAAATAATTGTCACATTTCCTCATTGACCCTAAGTGTCCTCTTGTACCAGGATATCAGCATTGCTTATGGGGAACACCTGATGCAGGAGCGCTTGTGTGAGCCAGCAGGATTCGTGTTTGCCCGCTCTGGTGCCCATGAGAAAGCTCTCTCAGCCTTTCTGGCTTGTGGCAGCTGGCAGCAAGCCCTCTGTGTGGCAGCCCAGCTTAACCTGACCAAAGACCAGCTAGCTGGCCTTGGCAGAACTCTGGCAGGTAAGCACAGTCATTTATTTGTCTACTTATCCAAATATTTTTTGTTTCTTTGTTTTGTTTTGTTTGATAATTTTGCAAATAAATTTAGGGCAGCATATTGGGAGACAGTCTCATACTCGCTAATGAAAATTAATTTAGAATGGTTTTTTAAGTAGTGTAAATGTTAAGCTGCTACAACAAAAGTCCCAAAATGCAGTGGCATAATAAAGAAAGCAGTTTATTTCTCTCTCACATAAAAACAGAGAGGTTCTTCCATTGTGTGGCTCTGCAGTCTCTTAGGCAGATGGGTGTTGCTGTGTTATCTCCACAGCTGAGTTCCAGTCCTCAGGAAGTGGGGAAACAGAGTCGTGGGGGAACAATTATCTTTAAGTTGGAAGTAACCTCGAAGTTAAACTATTGCTTCTGCTCTATCTCATTCGTCAAAACTTATATCATATGGCCATACCTAGTACAGTGTAGCTGGATGGCCATGTGCCCTATGAGAAGGTAAAGTAAATTTTGGGATGGGGCCATTCTGGAGTAGATTGTTGAAAATCCTAACAGCAACTGCCAAGAATGAGATGGAAGAAAAGGCCAAATGTATATGCATTCTGAAAGTAAAGTCAGTTTAGCTGTTCACAGTCTAAAGGTTGCCTGATCCAGGGGCAAGCTAGTACCAGTTTGTGATTTCTCAGAGTGGAGGAAAGGTAAGGATGTCTGTGAGAAAGGAAGATAGGGGCTCTGGCCCCCTCTTGGGAAAATATAGGAAAATGATCAGGGCCCCTCAGATGTTCAGAATCTGCCAAGCATTTGATGTAAATATATACATGTGCACAGGTGTTCCTTGGTTATTGTCTAATGTAATTGTGCATGTGCACCCGGGTGCCCTGGGTTATGGACTTAAGTATAAAAGATGAGTGGCTCTGATCTAGGGAGCCCCCCACCCCCGTGTTGCCCCCGGGGGTGCCATGAGGAGGCCTTTACTGCTGGAGGCTGTTGCTGTAAGCTGTTGCTGCCAGGGCCCCCAGGACCCTCTGAGAGGCTGCTGCCACGGCCAGACCTGTAAGCTGCTGCTGCCATTGCTGAGGATTGAGCTCGTGTCGTCTGCCAACAGCTCCTGGGATCTTTCCCAATTACCTAGCATGGACCTGCATGTGAGAGGTCTGGGGACCCAGCCTGGCATGTGAGGGGTCTGGTGACCCAGTCTGTACAGTGGGTTTGAAGGGTCTGAGCCCTAGCTCTGACAATATAAATGGAAACAGTATAACTAAAATAATGAAACATTTTGGCTTTAGTTATGATTTGCTTTACTTGACAACTGGCATTGTATAGCTTTATACCCACTCAGCAGTGCTTGAAATAAAGGAACGACTGGTGTATTTTTTATCCTACCTTTCTATAAAAGTCTTGTAAATGTTGTTGTGGTTTCAAAAAAGAAAGTAGTCCTTAAAAAAATTTTCAAGTTATATACTATTAAATTTGTGTACATATTTTTTGTTATTTGCATTATTCTTTTTTCCTTGGAATTATAAAAATATGTGAGGATATCACTTTTCTTTTTCTAGTTATTAGATCTGTAGTCTCTTCCGTAATCCCTTTCAGTTTCCAAGCTGATCTCTTTTTGCAAATGTTGAGATTCCTTATTTCAGGCCTTTTAATTATTCATTCTGGCTCCATCATTACTTCTGCTTTAGGGATTTGTGTTATTGGTAGTGTATACCTTCTAGCTCTGTTCTTGGGATCAGTTATCTTCTCTTACATTCTTCACAACTCTTAGCTTGCTATTTACCACTTATGATGGAGTGTACCTAGTTCTCTCAGATATTTAGCAAAAAAATGTGGGGAGAACAGTGGTCAAAGATTTTTGAGATGTTATACAGTGGAGTCACTTTGAGTGCACATTACACAAACCAGCAAATGAAAGAAAAGATGACTGTTTAAATAGCGGAAGTGATTTTACTTATTTTTTTCCAGTGGTAATAAGCCCTGGAGTGAGCATAAGATGGGATAGTGAATCTTCTAGCCCCTTAGTAAGCCTTGGGTTCTGTGTGCCTCTCATAGTGTGATTTATTTCAACTGGGCTGAGAGTGATTCTAGGATCTAAAGATACCTTGTGACCCCCCAAACATAAGCCAACTACCTCCATCTAGTGCTCAACCAAAGAAACAGTGGTTTCTTCCTGTTAGAGGAAGAAATTGATTAGTGAGAGATACCAGGTCAGTTTCCCACATGCATGCCTTCAGAACATTTCTCGAGGCTTTTTTTTGTTTGTTTTTTTGCCTGGGGATCCAAACTTGGTGTTGTAACACTGAGCTCTAACCAACTGATCTAACCCGCCAAGCTAAGGCTAATTTTGACTATACATGATTTTCAAATCCTGTGCTAAATTTAGATTCTAACTGCCACTTAAAGATAGGACTCCATGGTATGCATAACTATTCCTCTCACAGAAATTCACAAAATACGTATAGTTTGATACATAATAAATACATGTTAAAGAAGCACTTCAGCCAAAGATTAACTTTGTTGTCAAATGCTTATTGTTACCTTTACAGGAAAGCTAGTTGAGCAGAGGAAGCACAATGACGCAGCCATTGTTTTGGAGCAGTATGCCCAGGTAAACTCAGTTACTCCCAAGTCCTCCTCTGTCCCCAAACAAGAAAGGACTTCCCATTTGAACCTTCCTGAGCATGGAAATTAAAGGAACCATGGGTAACTGTTAAGTCCAGAGATAGTGTTATAGTGTTTCTTTCAAAGGTCTTCTGTCTTGCTGGTGTGACTTGGAAATCTAAATTTAATATATCTCTAAATAATTATGTTTTGTGAGGTAGAATGCCGTAGAGCTTCACTATAATATGTACTAGTGGTTTGACCTTAGTAGAAAGTACTAAATTAAATCTCAAGGTAGTTGTTAACTTTGTCAATGTAGAAACAGTGAAAAAGGGTCATTATAAAACAAAGTAATTGAATTTTAAATAGTCTTTTGGCTTTTATTCCCATTTTGTCTGTTGGAAATGCCTCTTTTACCTCAGGCAGCTTGAGGGGTCCCAGTTTTACAGCAGATTCTAAGGATAGGA
The DNA here is from genome assembly GCF_000696425.1 of Galeopterus variegatus. Classification (NCBI taxonomy): domain Eukaryota; kingdom Metazoa; phylum Chordata; class Mammalia; order Dermoptera; family Cynocephalidae; genus Galeopterus; species Galeopterus variegatus. The sequence continues at coordinate 108,626 of NW_007730389.1, forward strand.
CTTACTTTGAAAATAACACAACTGTACATTGACACTGGCTACAGACTCACAGTACACAGGTACACAATTGACACCAGGGATTGCCTCATAGAGTTCTGGCCTTTGATGAGAGAGTGGTTTTTTACAGTTGTTGCTGGTGGGCACCTTATGTAACATAATTGTGCTCTTAAAATATTTCAGTGTCTTTCATGTAATAAGAATGAGTGAAAGAAGATAATTAAAATTTTGTATCATTAGATCCTGGAAAGAAAATATATTGGGTGTTTGAGTTGAAAACGTCACTGAATAAAACATGCATAAGAGGGTAGAGAGGGTGCAGTGGAAAGATATACCATATAGGTCAATTAAATAGATTAAATGCCACAATCTTTTTTTTTCTTTGTAATGAAGATTAATTCATAAAATTATTTTGTGTAATTTACATCCAATAAAATTGTATGTTGTACAATTTTTGTATAATTTACATATAATAGAACTAATTCACCAATTTTAAATGCAGAAATGTATGAGTTTTGACAAATGTTTGCAATAATATAACCACCACCATAGTCATGATATAGAACATTTCTAACACCCCAAAAGTTCTCTACTTCCCCTTTTGCAGTCAATCTTCTCCCTCCACTCCTAGTCTTTGACAACCATGGATCTGTTTTCTGTCACTGAAGTTTTGCTTTATCTAGAATTTCTTATAAATAGAATCATATGGTATATAGTGTTTTTAGTCTGGCTTCTTTCACTCACATAATGCTTTGGAGATTCACCCATATTGTAGCTTGTATAGGCAGTTTGTTTTATTGCTGAGTAGTATTCCATTGTATGGATATACCACAATTAGTGGATCCATTCACCAGTTGATGTACATTTGAATTGTTTTCAGTTTGGGGTGATTATGAATAAAGCAGCTGTGAACATTCTAGTACAAGTCATTGTGGGGACAGGAGTGGGAGTGCTAGGTCACATGGTTAGGGGATGTTTAGCCTTGTAAGGAGCCACATAACTTCTCTGCAGTAGCTGTACCATTTTGTTTTCCCACCAGTGATGTGTGGGTTCCTCAGTTACTCCTATACTCCAACACTGGGTGTGTTGCTGTGACAGCAGGTGTACAATGATACTTTAGAAAGTTCGTGGAAAAATGGAATTGAAAGATGATACAAAACTTTAATGAACTTTTTGAATACCCTCATATTATCATGGCTACTAACACTGTATATATTATCTGTGGCTATGTAACAACTTACCTCAAAACTTAGCAGTTTAAAACAACAAACTCCTATTATCTCACCTTTTTAGGGGTCAAGAATCTGGGCAGGGCTTAGTTGGGGCTCTGCTCAGGGTTTTTCACTAAGCTGCAGTTAAGGTTTGGCCAGGGCCAGAGTCATCTAAAGGCTTGACTATTTTTTGTTACTAGTATGTGGAAGTATAGCTGATTTCTTTTTTTGGTGTATTGATCATGTGTCCTGTAACCTTGCTAAACTCATTTATTGGTTCTAGAAACTTTTGGGTAGATTCTCTAGGATTTTCTACATTAATGAACATGTGTTCCTATGAATAAAGGCAGTTTTACATCTTTTCCAATTTGTATTTCATTTTTTTTTGTATTCTTACTGTATTTGCTGAGACTACAGTACAGTGTTGAATAGAAATAGTAAGAGCGTTATGGACGTCCTTGCCTTTTTCTTGATATTAGGGGAAAAATTCAGTCATCTTTTATCATTAAGTATGTTTGCCTTTCTTTTTTTTAAATGCTTTTTTTGGTAGGATTTGTTAAAGTACAGCCTGTGGCAAATTTAGCCTGTCACCTGTTTTTTTTTTTTTTTTTTTTTTTTAAAAATGACCAGTAAGGGGATCTTAATCCTTGACTTGGGGGTGTTAGCACCATGCTCTCCCAAGTGATCTAACTGGCCATCCCTATATAGGGATCCGACCCCACGGCCTTGGTGTCAGCACCACACTCTCCCAAGTGAGCCATGGGCTGGCCCTCTGTCACCAGTTTTTATAAATAAAGTTTTTTTGGAACACTGCCATGTCTGTTTGTTTACATATTTTCTGTGGCTGCTTTTCCACTACAACAGAGTTGAAGAGTTGTGACAAAGGGGGTCTGGCCCACAAAGCCAAAAATGTGTATTGTCTAACCTTTTACAGGAAGAAGTTGCCAATTCTTGCCCTCTCTTAGGTTGAGGAAATCCTCTTCTATTCCTGATTCTGAGAGTTTTTATTATGAGTGGGTGTTGAATTTTGTCAAATGCATTTACTTTTTTTTTCTGTTGACTGGCTAATACAGGGATCAAACCCTGGACGTTGGTATTATTAGCACCACGCTCTAACCAACTGAGCTAACTAGCTAGCCTCAAATGCATTTTCAACTATAATTTGGTTTTTTGTTTTTAGACCAGTGATTTGGTGAATTACATTGTTTGACTTTCCATTGTTAAACCCACCTTGCATCAGACCACTTCGTCATCATTTATTATCATTTTTCTATGTTGGTGGATTGGATTTGCTAAAATTTTCTTGAGGATTTTTGTTTCTCTTCATGAGGGATTTGGTTTGTAGTTTTTTTATGTCTGTCAGATTTTGATATCAGGATAATGCTGCTCTCATAAAATGAAGGAAAGTGTTCCTTATTTTTTCTGGAAGAGTTTGTTTAGAATTGATGTATGGAGTCTGGCTCCTGGTTAAAAACCTGTGTGTGATTTTTCAGACCTGACCGTAGCAATTACAGACTTTGCCTAGGAGGCCACATGGGAAAAAAAGCTGCCCTCCCCACACCAGACTTGGTGTACTGCCAGTGCGTTATAGGCAAGGACCTCAGGGCCCCCTGGCCAGTCATGTTCTACACATATTTGCATTCCTAGCCCTGGTGCCTTCATTCCTAGGTCTTTTTATCTGAGACCTTGGACCAAGGTCATCTTCTGGCACATCTGTCTAGGCTTCCTTAGGGGTGAGAAGTGGGAAACCTTGAAGACACTTTTCCCTTCTCTGACTCATTGCCAAGTACTTTTTCCCTCCTGGCCCTCCTACTGCATCTCCCAAGGTCCATAAATGTTGCTTTGCGTTGCTTAGCCCCCCATGGATTTGTCACCCCACTTCCCCTGGGTGACGGAGATGCAAAGGATTACTCAAAGCCCATCTCTACTGAGCAGTGAGAGGCCCCGAAGTGGTTAATCTCCCTGGGAATGCTCAAGGAAGAGCCAGCCCTTCCATTTGGGAAATTAATGCCGAATTGGGGTTCTCTTCCTGCATTTATTTTCCATACCAAGAAGTTACAGGAAGAGACATAGGTGGGGTTATGGTTTAACAGTATAGTCCTCTGCAAGGTCAATATTTGAAACTGCAAGGCTTTGGAAAACCAGGCCCTGTGAAGTACATATGCTTTATATTATATTCCACACATAAAACTGCTGATGTCTTTTGTCCTGGGCTCCCTCAACAGTGAGACAACCCTCATGTCTATACTGATCCATTTGACCCTTGACCACGGTTCCTTGGGGAATAATGGAACAGAGGGAGTTGGCACTTTCTCTGATTTTAGCCTCTTGCTCATACCAATGCAGTGACTAAAGGCTTAACTTTCATTTTTGGCTTGTTACTTTAATTAGCTTCCCTGACAACGGACAGCTCAGCTCTCTCACAGCTCAGCTGAGCTTCTGGCATACTTTTTTCCTTAAATGTTGGTAGAATTTACCAGTAAAGCCATCTGGGCCTGAATTCAAGTTACCAGTTTTTTTCTGGAATGAACTTTGGTAGTGTGTGTCTTTCAAGGAATTTGTCTATTTCACCTAAACTGTCAGATTTATTGGCATAAAGCTTTTCATAGTATTCTCTAATGCTTTGTGCATAGGACGTATAGTGATGTCCTGTCTTTCATCCTAGATACTGGTTATTTGTGGCTTTTTTTCTGATTAGTTTAGTTAGAGGTTTATCAGTTTTATTGATCTTTTTAAAGAATGTTTAATTTTTTTCTCTGTTATTTTTCTGCATTCTCTTTCATTAATTTTTCTTTATTACTTCCTACTTATTGTTTGCTTTGGGTTAAATTTGCTCTTTACTTTTCTAGCTTCTTAAGGTGGTGGCTTAAAATCATTGATTTGAGACTTTTTTTCCTTTCTGGTTCAAGCATATGAGAAGTCTTCAAAAAGTTCATGGAAAGATTCATATTACCTTTTAATTCCATTTTTCCACAGACTTTTTGAAGTACTCATATAATGCCATAATTTCCTTCAAGCACTACTCTAGCTACATCTCACAAATTTTGACATGTTGTGTTTTCATTTTCTAATTTCCCTTGTGATTTTTTTCCTTGACATATGGGTTATTTAGAAGTATGTTTAACTTGCAGATATTTGGAGATTTGCCAGCAATTTTTGTTATTAATTTCTACTTTAATTCTGTTGTGATTAGAGAGAGTATTTTTTATTAATTCAGTCTTCTTGTTGTATGGTCCAGAAAATGGTCTGTTTTAGAGAATGTTGTGTGTGTACTTGGAAAGAACATGAAATCTGTTATTGGAAGAAGTGTTCTATAAATGTCAATTAGATTAGACTGGTTGATCATGCTATTCTACTTTTCTATATCCTTGTTGATTTTCTCACTACTTCCTTTATCAGTTACTGGGAGAGGAGTGTTAGAATCTCCATCTGCAGTACTGTATTTGCCTGTTTCTCCTTTCATTCTACCAGTGTTTGCTTTATGCATTTTGAAGCTCTGTTATAGGTGCATACATGTTTGTGATTATGTCCTAGATTAATTCATTATGAGATATCCTTCTTTTTCCCTATTAATATTCCTTATTCTGAAATCTACTTTGAATGCTAATAAAGATGTCCTTCCATCTTTATTTTGATTAGTCATTTCATGGCATATCTTTTTCCATCCTTTTAATCTATCTGTCTGTAGTCTTTATATTTAAGGTGGATTTCTTGTTGACAGCATGAGATTGGTTCTTGTTTTTTTAATCTAATTAGACAATCCCTGCCTTTTAATTGGAATGTTTGCATTTAATGTGATTACATATAGCAATATAGTTGGATTTAAACCTACCATCTTGCTGTTTGTTTTCTGTTTGTCTCAGTGATCCTTTGTTTCTTGTTTTCTCTTTCCTTGCCTTTTTTTTAGATTTAGTATTTTTCATAATTCCATTTGATCTCCACTATTGGCTTATTAGTTTTACTTATTTGTTTTAGTATTTTAGTGGTTGCTCTAGGATTTACAATAAATATCAATAATTTACCCAACTCTACTTTCAAATAATAGTATACTATTTCATATATAGTATAAAAACCTTACAAGGGTATACTTCCATTTCCCCCTCTTGTCCTTTGTGCTATTGTTTACAACATTTTAATTCTACATGTATTATAAACTACATAACAATTTGCTATTGCTTTTGCATTAAATGATCAATTATTGTTTAAGGAGATTTAAAAATAACCCAGAATGTCTTTCGTATTTCTTCTTTTTTCAAGAGAAGTTGGAAATATGGATTTTTATCTGATATTTCCTGAGTTTTAAAAAACCGCAGGCCACTCAAAATGGATCCAACAGTTTAAGAGCTAAAGCTATGAAATTCTTAGAAGAAAACATAGGGATAAGTCTTCATTACCTTGGATTTGGCAATAGATTTTTAGAATTAACACCAAAAGCACAACCAACAAAAGAAAAAATTGATAAATTGAACTTAAAAATTAAGAACGTTTATGCATTAAAGACATCAGGAATGTGAAAAGACAACCTACAAAATGGAAGAAAATATTTGCAATCATATATCTGGTAAGGGTTTAATATTAAGAATATGTAAAGAACTCTTATAACTCAACAACAACAACAACAAAAAACAAACCAACTTAAAAATGGGCAAAGGACTTAAATAGATATTTTTCCAAAGAAGATATATACAAATTGCCAACAAGCACATGAAAAGATGTTCTTAACATCCTTGGTCATTAAGGAAACGCAAATCAAAACCACCATAAACTATCAATTAATACTCGCTAGAATATCTTTAATCAAAAAATTGGAAATAAATCAGTTACAAAAAGACAAGTACTGTATGATTCCACTTCTTTGTGGTCCCTAGAGAAGTCAGATTCATAGAGACAGAAAATAAAATGACAGTTACCAAGAGTTGGGGGGAGGGGAAATGCGTATTGTTGTTTAATGGGTATAGAATTTCAGTTTTGCAAGATGAAAAGAGTTCTGGAGATTGGAAAATAAGCATTGGCAAGGATGTGGAGATATAGGAACCCTCATACATTGCTGTTGGGAATGTAAAATTGTACAGTCCCTGTGGAAAACAGTTTGGTGGTTCCCCAAACTGTAAACATAGAATTACCATGTGACCCACCAGTTCACTCCTAGGTATATACTCAAGAAAGATGAAAACATGTCCACAAAGGAACTTGTACTTGCATGTTTATAGCAGCATTATTTATAGTAACCAAAAGGTGAAAACAACTTAAGTGTCCCCTCAGTGGATGAATGGATAAATAAATTGTGATATAATAAACATAGAATGGATTATCCATAAAAAAGAACAAAGAACTGATACATGCTACAACGTGGATGAACCTCCAAATCATTGTGCTAAGTGAAAGAAGCCAGACACAAAAGATCACCTATTGTATGATTCCTTTTATGTGATATATCCAGAATAAGCAAATCCATAGAGACAGAAAGCAGATTAGAGGTTACTAGGGGATGGAGGGAGTGATCACTTAATGGGTATGAGGTGTTTTTATGGGACAATGAAAAACTTTTGAAATAGGACACAACAATAAGAATACACTAAATACCACTAATTATACACTTTAAAATGATTAATTGTGTGCTATGTGAATCTCACTTCAATAAAACATGCACGCACAGCGTGTCAAACAGCACATCCTACTATGTTCCTTTGTGGATTGGGGTATGGGAAGAAAATATTTACTTATCTTTTTAACTAAAATAACTTATTTAAAGTAATATATACATATTGTAGATTGTTTAGAATGCTGAAGGCAAATACCAGAAAATAAAAATACCTTATTCGTAACACTCCAAGATTGATATTTTTAGCACCTTATTGTATTTCTTTCCAGAGTTTTCTCTATGCATGCATGTATTTTTAACCAAAATAAAATTGCACTCTATGTGCTTATTCTTTATTTGCTTTGTGTTATATCTCCATCTTTTCATATTAACACATTTTAATCCTATCTAATAATTAATTTTCTAGTTTCTCCAATGGTTCTTAAAATCTAGACACGTGTATTTCATTTTGTATCTTATGTCCTTTGATTCTCTTTTAATTTCGCCTCTCTTTTTATGATAGTGACTATTTGAAGAAATCAATCAATTGTCTCATATATCTTATCTTTTAAAAAATATGTTTTATATGATTTATAAGCTCATTAAGTAATTATATATTGAGGCACGTGGTCAGAATATTTTTACGGGTAAGGGTACAGTATCAAAACTGAGCACTGTAGGGTATACAGGTGTTTATTACACCCATTTTTCAGTTTTCTGTAGGTTTGAAGTTTTTCAAAATAAAAAGTTGGAGAAAAATAAACATTAAAGAGAAAAAAAAGGAAAAGTTTAGAAAATCACTATTCTAGTCTACGATTTTTTCCAAGTGTGGTGGTCTCATTCACAGTTCTGGAGCTCACCTAGACCTGCTGAATCAAACTTACTAATAAAGCTAGGGAAATGGGCATTTCTAACAGACCTTTCTGGTGGTTTTGATGTCTAGGGATGTAGAGAGATGATACTTACCTTTTGTTTTATCATTATTTCCAGAATATACACCCCTACTTTGTCTTTTGTATCAGTACTTATGGAGCATGGCCTCCAGGCCAGGCATAATGCTGAGCTGGGACTGTAGGGAAGGTATAAGGCTGGCCAGGGAGATAGAGGCAGCTGTGTGGGCAGTTTTGCAGTTGGTTATGATGACATCTGACACGTTTGCTCTGTTCATCTGCTGCCTTCCTTGCTGTTCCCTTGTCAGGATTATGAAGAAGCTGTGCTCTTGCTGTTAAAAGGAGCTGCCTGGGAAGAAGCTCTGAGGCTGGTAAGAGAAGTTTTAAAATCCTGTATATGTTGGGTGCTAAGCAGAGAGAAAAAGAGAGAGAGCGAGCGAGCAAGGGAGACCAGGTCAGCTGAAATCCTTGTCTTCTGAGATTAATGAAATTAAAAAGAAATAGCTCAGGTTCCTGGTCTAAGAATAAGCAGTGTTTTTAAATCCACTTTTAAAATTTACCCTTGATAATGTTTGGAATTAGTCCTCCAAACTTGAAATATTACTGGTTTTTACTGAAATGAGTTGAGTTTCTTTGCCTGCCTTGTGGGAGGCCTGCTTTTCGGGAAAATGTCCTGGTCACCGCTGAAAGTGATTCCTTTCTTTCCAAGTATCTTAACTCACCTGACTAGAAGTTCTCCTGCCTAAAACTGTCGTGTTTTTCTTTTTAGGTATACAAATATAACAGACTGGATATTATAGAAACCAACATAAAGCCTTCCATTTTAGAAGGTGAGGGTTATGTTTTAGATAGAATTCCTCATTTGTAAGTATAGAGAAAGAGAGGAGAGAGATGGGAGAGTACTCTCTCTGTTACTGCATTTTTAATATGTTGTGTGAACCCAATCAGAATTTCCCACAGGATATAATACTTAATTCTGACCAGAATTTTTAATATGATAAACTGTTAAATGGTAACACATAAAAGATTTGAATGCTAGAAACCTATGATAAAATGCAATTAAGAATCTTTTTGTTTGGGAATAGTTAGTAAACTTGAATATGAACTATATAGTAGATAATAATATTGTATCAATGGCAAATTTCTTGCATTTAATAATTGTGTTGTGGTTATGTAAGATAATATCCTTATTCTTAAGAGATAAATGCTGAAGTATATTTAGGAGTGCAGGATTGCATCTGCAGCATACTCAAAAGGTTCTACAGAAGTGGTAATGAGTGTGTGTGTCCGTGAATGGATGGGTATTTGTGTGTACATACATGCAGAGAAAAACAAGAATCAAAAAATGTGGCGAAGTGTTAACAATTGGTAAACCTAGGTGAAGGTTATATATGTGTGTTCATTGAACTATTGTAATTTTCATTTAGGTTTGAATTTTTTAAAAATAAAAATTAAAAGAACCTTTGCAAATGAAGTTTATGGTTCCCACATCCTAATTAAAATTGTGGGCAGGGTACATTTTGTATCATTCACTTCAGGTACCCCTTACCGGATACTGAAAGCATCCTTCCTGGCTGTATAACAGTCCATCTAGCCCACTCTTCCTTTCTTGTCTTTTCACGTTAATGAGAACTTGAAAAATGCTGATAATTCGTCTATATAGGCCTTGTATCTATTAATAAAATGTGTCCTTGGATAGTAGCATTTTGTTTTTTTCCCATATATTCTACTAGTGTCATTTTTCTGTCATGTATTTTTCATTGGATAGTAATTTTCAGAAACCATTAGAAACATTTATTCCATACCTGTGGGCATTTTGATGGATGTTTAGGAAGAAACATTTGAGTAGCTTTCCTCCTGTTTTCGTTAACAGCTTCCTGTGCATTCCTTTTATCTGCCAGTCCTCTCTTGGATTAGGTACCAAGTCTTTGTTTAGGTGATTTTACAAGTTTGGTGGTAGAGAGTATTTTGGGCTGGTGTTGAACTCTTAATATCTGGAATCTCAATCTCTAGTTCAGTAATGCTCATTAATGAAAAAGTTGCTTGGAACACCTAGTAACTACTCTTTTTGTTGAATTCTAGTCTTCCTTTACCACCCTCCCCCCCTTAGTTTTTTCTCTTTGCTTAAACGTCATGCTCAAATTATTTTCCTTTCTGCATCCTCAGCCCAGAAAAATTATATGGCATTTCTCAACTCTCAGACAGCCACATTCAGTCGCCATAAAAACCGTTTATCAGTGGTTCGAGAGCTCAAGGAGCAAGCACAGCATGTGAATCTGGGTGAGTGTGTGAAGACTGTTGATACTTGCAGGGGACTTGGGGGCAGGCAACACTGCACATTGTCTAAGCTGCTTAGTGTTCCTCCTGTGTTTTGATTACTGGGCCATGAGGAAGTCAGGCCTCTGTGAAACCCCTTAGGGGCTATGTATGTCTGTGTTTGTGTGTGTTGGGGAAGGACTTGGGGGCAGGGTCAAACATGAGTGGGAAGAGATCTGCCACACGTTCCCATCATCCCCACCCAACCAGAGCAGCTGACCACTTCTGTGCTTTACAAAATGAGTTTCCTTGTTTCCAAGAAATAAAAAAGAACTTTGGTAAACTACTGATGTACAGTAACAATAACTGTTTATCATTTAATATTATCTCATTCATTTTGAGAACAACTTTTATATAATTTTCATTTGTCCTTAAATATGCCCTGGTTGACTGAAGTCCCTTTACCTCACTGAAGGCAAACCCACACCAGCAGGGAATGTTTTTGTCTACATCTGGTTCTTCTTTCCTAGATGATGAGGTGCCCCGTGGTCAAGAGTCAGACCTCTTCTCTGAAACTAGCAGTGTTGTGAGTGGCAGTGAGATGAGTGGCAGATATTCCCATAGTAACTCCAGGATATCAGCGTATGTATCCTATATTTGGCATATTGGCTATCCCCTGGGTATATGGAGAAAGTAGAAGCAAAGAGGTTGGTTTTCTGCTAGGAAAGTGCAGTGGGAGTGGGGAGGCTGTTCATCAATGCTGTGTGGAAGTTGTGCAGAGTTTTCCAGCATATTTAAGAGGTTAGACTTGGTATTGAAATGTTTTCTTCTGGGGCCGGCCTGATGGCGCACTGGAGAGTGCGCTGCTTGGGAGTGTGGTGGCGCTCCTGCCGACGGTTCGGATCCCATGTGGAGACCGGTTCCCGCTCACTGGCTGAGTGCGGTGCGGGCACAACACCGAGGGTTGCGATCCCATTGCAGGTCCCCGGTACGGGCGCGACACCAAGGGTTGTGATTCCGTTACCGGTCAGTAAAAAAGACAAAAAGGACAAAAAAAAAAAAAAAAGAAATGTTTTCTTCTGCAGCTTTGTGGCCTGTGTGTTTGCCCACTGCCCATGAGGCATTTCTACTGGGTACTCAATTTATGTAATACCTGCTTTTATTCATTGAAGAAACATCAAGTGATTATTATGTGTGGGCACTGAAAAAATGAAACAATTCTGAAGGAAAAAGATTTCAGGCTTCTTCAGGATTGGAGGAGGTCATAAATATAAAATAAGTCATCACACTCTACCCAGTGTAGTAATTTGTCAGAAGTATTTATTGAATACCCATATGTAAAAAAACTTATAAGGAGATATGAGTTATGAGAGCTTATCGTCTTGCTTGAGAGACACAAAACATTGCAAGATTATATATTTAAACTGAGTCATGTTTTAGGAATTTAGAATGGAGATCTGTGGAGTTGTGTGGGATGATCAGAAACTGCAAGAAAAGCAACTAGAACTGGGCTTTTAAGAGTTGGGAAGAGGAAGTCCCAGACAAAACAGATGTCATGATTAAAGACCTGGAGCAGGAAAGAATGGGATTCCTATAGATTTTATTATACTCAGATTCTAATCTAGTATGTCTCTATCTCCTTATTTAAATTTTATTTTGTTGCTTTTAAATTTATTTAGTTTTTTGATTATAAAATTCAGTTTGGTTGTTCTTCTGTTCATTCTGTTCCAGAATATTATTAGATGTAATCTCATTTTATCCTGTAAAGCTTTTAATCAAAACTTCAAGGTAAAACATCACCTTTTAGAGTTTTCCTTATTTCGTGTCTATAAGATGTGGCCATCCCAATTTTATTTTATGTGTGGCTTTAACACTGTGTCACCATTTTCCTCCTAACAGATATCTTCATTTTAGTCTGTTCAGCACAGGGAGAGCCCCTTTTTAAACATCTCTCTAATTCTAACAGGAGATCATCTAAGAATCGCCGCAAAGCAGAGCGGAAGAAGCACAGCCTTAAGGAAGGGAGTCCACTGGAGGATCTGGCCCTTTTGGAGGCACTGAGTGAATTGGTACAGAACGCTGAAAAATTGAAAGGTATATTCTCTATACTGATGATGCTCCTTGACCCCCCAAAACAGTAAATAGGCCACATGGACAGGCAGAGTTCAGTAGGGAGTTAAGATACAATTTTCCCAGATTGAGGAACAGTGAAAACTTGGAGCAGGAAGGGTCGTTTCAGTGCACATTCCTGAAACAGCCCTTCTCAGCTGGTCACTGAGAAGCCTTCCTCCATTTGGCGACCTCCTGACTGAACTGCGAGAGATTTGCACTTAAGCCAGGATAAAAGACTGTGGGACACTGCTTCCTGCCTGGGCCCCTGTGTATTTGTTTTTCTTTTTGTAGTAAATGTTTTGAATTACTCCAGCATTTGGGAAGACAGAAGATGATGTAGGAGAAAGCAACTGTGGTGTGATATTAGAAATTTTTCTCTTGGGGAAGAAACTATGGTATGATTCTAGGTGTGGAGCTGGGGACAGAACTCACTATTCTCTCAAATTTCTTCTCTCTAGATGAAATATACCATATTTTAAAGGTACTCTTTATCTTTGAGTTTGATGAGCAAGGAAGGGAACTACAGAAGGCCTTTGAAGATACTCTGCAGCTGATGGAAAGGTCAATTCCAGAAATTTGGACTCTTACCTACCAGCAGAATTCAGCCATACCTGTAAGTTCCCTCGAACACAGTGTGCACTTTTTCATCATCTTCCCAGGTTATTATAGTCACACAATCCCTTAAAAGTCAAAGCAAAGAACTTTCCTTTTCTTAAAACGTGACATGCCTCAGTTAAAGCATCTTATGTTTGTGTTTAAGCTGTCAGAGAGAAGATTTTATATTTATTTGCCTGTACGGTGACTAGTACACCTTGGTGTAGGTTAAATGGGCTATTATTTCTCCTTTCTGGATGAAGCATCTGTCGTGGAGAAGATGGGAAAATCATGTGGTTGCCCCTGACCGTCAGTGAGGTTGGAGTGGGGAGGGGGGAAGATAGGATCAGAGTCAGACTCTTACCTCCCAGTTCAGAACTGATGGACAGGATCAGAATCTTTAAAGGGACCCCAGACAATTGCTTTTCCTTTTTATTTTATGGAAAATTTGACTTGTAGCTTCTACTATGTTGTTATGATGAAGTTTGCTAATTATGTTTAATGCTGAATTGGCTTTGGGTCCTATCATGTATTCTAGGATATGAATTTATTTGTTTATTGTTTATGCCTCTGTTCACTGTACTCCACCTCAAGCCTTTTGGTAAGAGTTTTGATATGCCAGAAAGGCTGGTATATCTATCAGGCAGAGTCCAGTAAGGGTAAAAAAAGGAAAATCACACCTATTAGGTACTTGAAAAAGCTCCTGGGGGAAAAAATGGAAAAATAGAGTTAAGAATAATATGACTCTTTCCATGAACTTTTTGAAGTACCCTTATATTTTTTCACAGAGAATTTAATGTATGGATTGGTTAAATAAGTACAAGTTGAGTATCCCTTATTTGAAATGCTTGAGACCGGAAGTGTTTCAGATTTTGGGGGTTTTTTTGGATTTTGAAATACTTGTCATAAACTTAATGAGATTGGGGATGGGACCCAAGTCTAAACACAAAATTCATTTATGTTTCATATACACCTTGTACATAGCCTGAAGGTAATTTTATACAACATTTTAAATAATTTTGTACATGAAACGAAGTCTGTGTACATTGAATCATCAGAAAGCAAAGGTGTCACTGTCTCAGCCACCCATATGGACAATCTGTGGTTGGTTGGCATCACCATCATTCCTGACACTCAATATATATGCTACCTATAAGCAGTTATTTTGTTATACTTATTTACACATAAGAACTTAACAGTAAAAATATGACATTTCATTAATATGGTGAAAAAGTCATGTGTTCAGGGTAATTAAGCAGCACGGTAGCATCACCAGAATACCTGCATCAGCTGTTAAGCAACAGAATCAAAAACAACCGCAGGCTTCCCATCTCCGCACATGGCGTCACATAGGTGCTCAGAAAGTTTCAGATTTTGGAGCATTTCAGATTTTGGATTTTTTTGATTAGGTGCTCGTCCCATATTGGATGACTAAAAAGACAAAAGGGGAACACAGAGGAAGGACATTGAGATAGTAAGTATAGGAAGCAGTTTGTACCCCAGTGGCCAAGGGAACAAAGAGAAAAGTTTGGGATTATTAGAATTTAGAGGCCTGGTAGTGGAGCCTTACAGAGCTGGTTTTTGAGCCTCTTGAGAAGAGGGTGCCAGCCAGCTGGTCCTATATTTCTGAGGGGACATGATGAGGCTGGTTGTAAGTGTACAGAAATAAAGAACAGTTGCTGCTGAGGAAAATCAAGCAAATCAAGGAGCAAATCTCTCCTTCCTCCAGCCTCGCACTCTCCCTCTGGTGTCCCTTATTGGCAGAGCATGACAGGGACCCAGCTGATGAAGAGGAATGTTCTTTCAGGCTTCCAGCCCCAGCGTCACGAGCAGTGTATCAAAGGGTGGGTTTGGAGCTGAGAGAGAGAAGGTTAGTAATCAGTTCACTGGTTAGAAACGTGCACACTTACTGCGTCTTGATTTCCTCAGTTAGAAATGGGATAATACTTCCTCTACACTTCAGTGGAATGTTTTGAAGGTTTGATACAAGGGTGGATATAAAAACACTTCACAAACCACAGAAATAAAAGCAACTGAGAAGCAGGACTCCACAAATTCTTGAATTTATTATAATAGGTATTTCCTAGAAGAAATGTGATTATCATTTTCAAAACTGTAGTGGTTTCAAACTAACAATTTATAATGCCAATCCAGTGTCCTCCCCTTCCCTCCCCTCTTCAGATCACATTAACTTCTAAAAATCAACTTTATAAATCTTTAGAGAAAATGACCAGGAAAATTGTGTTTTTGTTTTAGTTGATAAATTATGGTAATGATGTAGTGTAGGATAACGGGAGCCACTTGGAAGAGCTTTGAGTGCATGGCATTGCTTCTGAGAATGTACCACCAAGGGACTGTGTACAGAGCTGAGTGAGGGCAAACTGGTGGGCCTGGTGTGTATCTGGAAATGTGCCTGGCGTGTGCCCAGAGGCCTGCTACAGGCTGGAAATTTCTGTGAAGTCTTGAGTTTTACCCTAAACATGTGTGCATTCTGCTTCATAAAATGCACATATTCGTATTTAATATAAAAATGTTTGCTTCCCACAGCTCTTTGAGTAGAATTGATAATCTGTGTATTCTATAGCCTCTTGTACTATTCCCCCATTTCTCAAAGAATGGCTTGCTCATTTGGAAAAGGCCAGGCATATATCATTGTAGAGTTTGTTTTCTTTCTCCCCTCCCCGTCCCCCACCCCATCATTACCTTGTTCTTCTGGGAGAGCTGAGAATTGGAGGTCTGAGTTGAAATGAGAGAACTGGCATGTTAAAATTACATAGGAAAAAAGAGTTACTGTATTTGATACCATATTAGTAAAAATAATAGGCTGTTTATTGCTGGTAGAGATTTAGACTTCGGTGTTTGCAGTCAGAAGTATATGATAATCTTTGCTGATACAGTCTGCTTTCTACTTAGGTTCTAGGTCCCAATTCTACTGCAAATAGTATCATGGCATCTTATCAACAACAGAAGACTTCGGTTCCTGTTCTTGGTTAGTATTTTTTCCCTATAAATTATTATAGGAGTAAGCAGAAGGAATATCTTTTTGTAAGTGTTGATGAGATCAGCAATATAAGAAATTGGGCATTGACTACAATTTTCCCTCTGCATTTTACTACCACTGAATCTTGAGTAAGATTAGTTTAATGCTTCTAGCGGTGGGCGCCTGGTGGGGGGAAATCCAACATGAAAAAAAGTTTTACTAACAATGGCATACCTTGTCTGTACAGACACATCACAGTGACAATTTCAGTCTCAACAGTCTATATTTACAAATACAATTGAAAGATTCTTCTGAATCACCAATTTTGGCTTTTGGCAGTTATGCATTGCACCTTGGAGACATTTTCATAATCTGTGTTTATAAGTTGGATCTTTTATTTACTTTTTAACTTTGGGGGGGAGCTGGCTGATACAGGGATCGAACTTTGGACCTTGGTGTTATCAGCACCATGCTGTAACCAGCTGAGCTAACTGGCCAGCCCAAGTGGGACCTTTTTTATCACCTTTAGCATTGACAGTATAATTAGAAGACAAATCCAAAGAATATTAGCATTTTATTTGTATTTCCTGTTTAGTTATACCTAAAATGTTTTGTTCATTTGGGGGGAAATGATTCTCAATTAGATTACATATCCCTAAAATTCAAAAGCCCTAAAGGATTTCTTTTGAAAGTTGGTTAGAAATATTTGACAGATAAGCTTGGCACCTGACTATTTGCCCTTCAGGTGGATCAATCAAGCATACCAGACTCTCTAAGCTTTGAAAAAGTTAGCGATGTGTTGTAAAATAATTGGCAGTTTTTACGGCTATTTGCATTTTCTAGCATGTGACAAGCAGCATTCTGAAATTTTAAATGTAAATGCTGCACTATAATAGCATTTTGATGACATTTGAAGTAGCCTTTGGGGATTCAAATTAAGTTCAGCTTTAAAGCTTATGCTGTTGCCAGGAATGAACAACTACCTTTCATCCCAGCTAAACTCATACATCCAGACAGTGACTACCATCTCCCTTGCTCCCCTTCTTTCTGGAGTCTGACAAGCTGCTTTTGATATTAATTCCAGGACATACACTTATTTCTGACATGCTAAAAATGCATCTTAGACCTGAAGCAATTTGGTAGTTGTTTAGTTTGTACTGTTGTCCACACTTTTCCCTGGGGTCTTCTAAATGGCTTTCCCACATCAAAGAGCACTTCCATTTTCCAGCTGAGCCTTAAAGACCTTCTGTAATATTTGAGGGCTCCTCATTATCTGAGTGTTTGTTATCATTGTCTTGTGATTACAAGGTTGTGTATGAAAAGGGAAGTTTTCATAATTAAAAAATAGGCATTGACGAACTAATTAACAAGTCAGTCCCACTCATATATTCCTCGGTTGCCTCTCCCCAGCAACAGTAGTTTCATGTAGTCACACATCCCCATGAGTGGGATTGGTGACTTAGGTCGTTTCTCTGATTGTTTCATGCTTTCATGCAATGCAATAAATGTCATGCAGATCAGTTGCAAGTCTTGCAAAAATGTAATATTTCACAAAATAGGTTAAAATGATATTGGAAAAGTGCTTGAATCATAGCTGAGTTGGATTTGTTACAATTGATAACAAAATAAGTGTTTCAAGTAATAATGATTTGACTACTAAAGGATTAAGAAAGGTTCTTGGAAAAACTGTAAAGCTTTCAAGGTATTTTTATAAAAATGGCTTTCTTAATGAATATGCTAATAATAATAATAAAAATTTTTAAATGCCTTTTTTCTGCTGTGAAATTCAAACATGGAAATGTAAACGATGTCACATCTTGCTGTCATACAGTTTGTCAGAATAATTACTGCCAAAAAATCAATAGTCTGTTTATTCTTAGATAAGTCTAGAATCAAATATAGTTATAGTTATGCCTAATTTTTTAAAAGTAAGCTAAAATACTTCATTTTTGTAACTTTTTTTTATTCATAAAGTCTCATTGAAACTCTAATCACTGAAATTATGGACCTTGTTGACAATGAATTTAAGTAGCCTTCTTACAGTATTGATACTTTTATTTATTTTTATTTTTAAAATTTTATTAATATTATTTTCTACGTTCCGCGATGTTGTTGTAGAGCAGTTGGGAGGGAGAGGGAGAGGGAGAGGGGAAGAGGAAGGAAATGGGATGGAAGGAGGAGGGAAGGAGGAAGGGTGGGATTGAGGCCTGTGGCACCCCCCACATGCCCACAGGGGAGACCAGGGGGCTTTCAGCAGTGGCTTGGTTATTGTCAATCTGGGTACAGATGTAAAGGGGGTGTGGCAATAGCCCTCACCCTCCACCACCCCAGCTCAGGCCCTTCTTGCCGAGGCTTGCTGGTAGTCACTGGGCTTGGTCATCACTGGGCTGGTTGAGCGTGGGGGGCTGGGGGACGTGGCTGAGACCCTCGGCAACCCACCGCCCCAGCTTGGGGGAGCCCGGGGTGCCTCCTGTGGTGGCTTGGTGGTCGTCACTGGGGTGGTTGCACTTGGGGGTGTGTGGCCGAGGCCCGAGGACCCCATCCTTGGGACTGGTTGCAGGTGTTGGGGGGCATTGCTGAGGCCCCCAGCCCCTCCCCCCTTTCTGGCTTGGTAGCTCAGGGGACTTCCAGTCCTTCGAGGTGTTAAAGATGTTCTTTGGTGAAATGAGACCTTTACTAGTTATCAAACTTTGTCTCTGGTGTGGTTACTTTGTTTTTTCTTTCAGTTCTGTGTTGGAATATTTGCTGTTCCCACCATTTAAACTCTGCTCTGGAACTAATTTGTTAGTTCCTTTGCTAAGTTCCTTTGCTAATTTGTTAGTTCCTAACTAAGTTCCTTTGCTTACTTCTAAAATGGGGGAACTTCCTGTGGGGACCAGCACATGAGCTCTGTGGTTGAGCTAAATTGCTGCTTTGCTGCTGATTCCCTAGGGAAGGCTTTATGTGCAGCTTGGGTTTTAATGGTTGACTTTATAGGTACTTCTGGATCTGGTGAAATCTGGTGCACCTGGGTTGTAGAGAAACACTGGTCTGGGCCTGAGTCTTTTCATCAAACTGCACCCCTTGCAATTCTGTATTTCTGACCAGTCTCCTCTGAGTGGTCCTGCACTGATTGGGGGGCAGATCAGCTGTCCTTTCTGTGTCCCAGCGTTTCCCCAGGTGGGCGTTTCTACCCCACCACCCGTGCTGCAAACACTTCCCACGGAACAGGCTGTGCTCCAGTCCCTTGCAATGACTCACTGGCCTCTGAGTGGCTCCCTTTTTTCAAATGTTGTGGCTCCTTGATCCTCTGTGGGTCCACGGGAACCCTGTTAGTGGTACTGCTGCCCTGGGGGCCAAGGCCCTCTTCTCCCCTGCCGCCTTCAAGCACCTTCAAGCACCTTCATCCAAAAGGCACAGCTGCAGCTTTTGCTGGCTCCTGCCCTGTGCACTCAGCAGCTCCAGTCTTAAAGCACCTGTGGCACAAAACGGTTGAAGTGATTTTTTCTTTCTCTCATCATGGCTTCTCCCACCTTCTTGCACTCCATAGGTCTCTCCTCTTCTTCCCCTGAGCTCTGGCGGCCCCAGCGTGGCTTTCGTTGCTTTTTAATAGTTGTAAATTGGTTGATTTATGGGAGAGAGTGACACTGGGGACCATCTATTCTGCTATCTTGACTGGGAGCCCAGTATCGATATTCTTATATAACCAAAATCTCCTGTTTGCTTTTGTCGATATGGGTTTTTGTTTTGGGGAGATAGAGAGTAGTAAGTGTATGTGTAATTGTAAAACTGATATAATTAGTAGAGAAAATCTGGATTGTAAAGTATGTCAAGGAAAATTAAAATTCGGATGACTTTAAACTGTGGGACCCTGACTGATGTGCCTGCCTTGCTGGTTGTTGTGAGGATTGGAGGTAATGAATGCAAACACTCAGTTCAATGACTAGCACTTGGAAGGCACTCCAAAAAAAAAAAAAAGGAAAATTAAAATTTGACAATTTCTAAATCGTATGTATGTATATATAAAATGTACATGCATGTATGAAAATCATGTTTTTAAAAAAGATTTTATTTTGAGGATTTTTCTCACATTGTTAAATACTCTTTGAAAATAATTTTTGATGTCTGTATGGCTCATATGTACAGACATACTGCTAGAAGTTTAATTATCATAAACAATGCTGAGAAAGAGCATCCTTATATATGCATATTTTCTCAGATCTCTGCTTCCTACATTTGATTCCTAGTTAGATAAGAGACTCTACAAATCTGATTGAAAGAGTACCAAGGAACTTTAGGTTACAATGACAAAATTTTCCCCTAAACCCCCCATTATTTACTATTTTTAAAAGCAGAGGCATCTTTATTTATCAGTGTGTTTGTAGAGTTTTTTTTATCGTAAAGTATTTTCTGTCAATTAACTTTTTTAAAATTTCACTTCTCAAAATACATTGTATTTGATTTTCATGCCCCTTTACCCATTCCTCTCCATCCCCTCCCCTCCCCCACCACATCGTATCTGTTCACTTGACTTAAATAGTTCAAGGAATTTTGGTAGTTATTCTGTTTTCTCCCCCCCCACCTGTCAATTAACTTTACTTACTGAACATATACCACCACATTTTTTTTTTTTTTTTTTTTTTTCTTTTTAAAAATTAAGGTGAATTTTACATACAGTGAAATGGACAGAACTTAGGTATACAATTTGATGAGTTTTAACACATCGGTGATTCAGTGGTGTAACTACTACCACCACCACTACCATGCCTCTCCCAATTGAAATATGGAACATTCTTCCACTCTGAATTGCTCGGTGAGCAGGCCCTCAGGGCAAGACCTCCAGACAGTATTGGCTCTGACCTGGAGGTTGCAAGGGTGGCAGACACATTAACTCTAGCTCTGATGGTCATCATATAGCTGCAAAACCCGGTCACCTAGTTTGTTTAGCTCAGAGCTACTGCCTCAGCTCTCACCAACAAGAACGTGCCTCAGAATTTCCCTTTCTTTCTCACTTTCAGATGCTGAGCTTTTTATACCACCAAAGATCGACAAAAGAACCCAGTGGAAACTGAAACTGCTAGAGTGACCCAAGTTAGGAGGGCTTTGACAGAGAAGACTGTGTTCCACTCATTCCTACTTGTCCTTCCACCTCTTGCTCTTTGACACCTAGCTACTGAGAGCTGGGAAGAGTAAGACTGTGATTTACCTCAGCATTGCCGAGAGCTGAGATGTGCACCAGACTTCAGCAGACACTAAGCATTTTATTTTGTATGTAAGTCTTAGTCATCAGCAAAATGTTAAGCTTTAAGCAGTATAGCATCATTTTGTGAGAATTAATTTTTTTTTTTTTTTAATTTAGTGCTGTTGGAGAGCATATTTACGGTCATGATGAGATTGGGTTTCTCAATCTGTTCTTCATCTGTTACTTGGGAATAATGATTCACAATTCCTACTTCACATGTGAAGACAAATAAAATAATGTTTCTAAGTTGTTTTATGTTACTGGAAGAGAGCATTATAAATAACAGTGTTTCCATCGTGGTCAGATGTAATTGCTTAAATGGCTTCTTTACACCTTAAAAAAAGCAGAATAAAAAATTAAGTGTATCCTTTGAAATTCTAAGCCATTTTATGCTGACACCTGTTATTTTGTAACATAAGGTCATGTGCTTCTAGTTATAACTCGGGTGAGCCTCTTATAGTTACACTGTACGTAGGGACTGTTTCACTACTTGTTTATTTTCTGCAAGACAGTGAGCAGTGTTAAAGCTGGAACAGATTAGAATTTCTGAAAGAGTATCATGCACATTTGCTATGGGTGAGCTTAGAGCCTTGTACGGCATGATGGTTGTAAATTATTCTTTGTTCTCCAAATTCTGCTTCCTTTAACTGAAATCTTTTTGACAGTGTCTAGGCCATTTCATTTATTATGGTGCTTAACTGACCTTTGTTTCATTTAGTTTCTCAAAAGAACTTTCAATTATTTTCTTTGGAAGAAATGAGAATGTTTTCTCTTTGATGAGTCTAGAAAAAAGCCCAGTTCATTTTAACAACAGTTCTGTGGCTAATCCTTGGAAAAAGTTAAAAATTTATTCTGTGTTTTTAATACCAGAACCAGACCTTCATTACTGTACATAAACTAACAGGAAATGCTGCTTTTGATCTTCAGAGAATAGATATACCCCAAATTGTAATTTAAGAAGACTTTCCCTAATAAGCAAGATGTTAACTATAAAATCTAGAGGTATTCACTGTATAATTCAGCTTTTCTGTGTATTTGAAAATTTTCACAAAATGAAAGGGAAAAAAAAGGATAATATGTTCTCTGCTTTGAGGAAATCTACTTTTTGACTAATACCCATAATGGATTTGCTATAATTAAGTGTCCCAAACTGAAAGTCTGAAAGTAGTTTGTGGCTGCTCTATAGCATGAGTAAATGAATATGGGTGACATATGTGACATTTTAATATATTATAGTGCTCTTGCTTTGGGTAATAATAAAGGGACCCAAGCTGGTAGACTGGAAATAAAAGTAAGTGTGTCTGTTGATACATGGTTGCTCAGTTTTCTTAAAATAATGTATTGAAGCAGCAAGAAAGAATTTGTGTGGGCTGGCCCGGTGGCGCACTCAGTAGAGTGCGCTGCTTGGGAGTGTGGCGGCACTCCTGCCGAGGGTTCGAATCCCATTTAGAGACTGGTCTGCTTACTGGCTGAGCGCGGTGCGGGCACAACACCGAGGGTTGCGATCCCGTTGCCGGTCGCGGTACGGGTGCGACACCGAGGGTTGCGATCCTGTTACAGGTCAGTAAAAAAGACAAAAAGGAAAAAAAAAAAAAAGAAAGAATTTGTGTGAAGGCAGATCACTGTCAATTACTATCTCTCTCATCTGAGCAAGATTGAATTTCATTCATTTTGAGAAGAAGCAAGCAGCAGCAGACCTTCCGAGTTGAAGGCAAAGCCAAAGAAGAATTCATGGGGAAAAATAGAGCATACGTGAAAAGGAGAAACTACTGTGAGTGATGAATACTTAATTTGGGGGGAAGATTCTGTCAAGTTCTAGAAAAGAGTACACACTCTTCCTAAAAATTTGGACTCTGTCTCAAAGCAAGTTCATGCTGCGATAAGCTAAAATATTCAGTCATTTTCTTGGTTCCATTGAGTCAGACAGCTTTGCTCAGATGTCTGTACATCAAAAGAGAACTTGCAGAGACTGTCTTTGATCAAAGTGGATTTTAAATTTACACTTAAAAAAAAACTGAGTCAGGAGCTAATGTTTTTATTGTGTAGTTATAAGTAGAGCTTGGTATAATTTCTTAGCACTGTCACATATTTTAGAATAAATTTATGTGTATGTGTGCATATATATATATAGAATCTTATATACATGCACATACACAAACATTTGAGAGATTTGTCATAGCCATAGACAAATAACATAGAGGGTATTTTTTTAAAAAACAAGTAAAACTGATGATTCTTAGTAATTTAAGGTGAGTGCAAATTTGGGAAGTAAAATTAGATATTTTTCCTCCTCTTGTGCTGATCATCTGTGCTTCTTGTGAAACACCACCTGGCCAAGCCCTTGGGAGTCTTTGGTTGTCCTTCCATGTCTGTCATATTTATTAGTAACTGGGGTGAGGATGAAAATCTTAGGAACTAGGTAACTATAAATATCCAAGAGGCTGTCAAAAAGCCAAGGCTAATATGGTGACAGGGCTGAAATGGCAGTGCTGAAAGCCTACTCTTGATTCCCATGTTCTCTGAAGACTTTGCTTGTGCCTTGGGCCCACAGTAGGCTGCTCCACCATTACTCTTATTGGCTCTAAAGTCCCAGAAACTTTAAGAACAACAGATGTCCTTATGTTGTAAAGGAAAGAACAAGGCTTCATGTTAAAGGAAAGAACAAGGTTCACCCATCTTAGTGTCCTTGGATAAAGTCACTTAATCTCACTGAGCCTTTCTTTCCTCTAGCCTCATGTACCTATCTGACTAAGCAGAGTTTCTCAGTGGCACTGTTGATATTTTGGGTCATATCATTATTTGTTGGGTAGGGAGGGGAGAGGCTATCCTGTGCATTGTAGAATGTTTAACATCTTTCCTGGCCTCTACACACTAGATGCCAGTAGTGTACCTACTTTCCAGTCAAAATTGCCCGCAGTTGAGAACCACCAAGGTAAGATGACTTCCAAATACTTACTACAACTGTTCACTTTTTTTATGAGAAAGATTCTCTTTTTCTGCTAGGGCAATTGTGGGGATCAAGTGTGAGGATTTATAAATGTGTTTTGAAAAAGACTCTGCACTGCAATTATTCAGCCTTATGTTGGTATTTTTTATTTTAAAATAGACATTTAGGCATAGGACAGCCTGGACACTCCCATCCTCTGGAACCACTTCCCACCCCTCCCCTTCATTAAGACCCTCTCCTATTTGGGGGATCTTGACTGGGGTCATAGACCCCAAAGTATCTGAAAATAGAAGTATATTTCTGTGTGATTGGTTTTCTCTGTAATCTTACATATTTTATTTTACGTATTATTCTGAGAAGAGGTTCATGGCTTTACTCACCACTAACCAAACTTCAACTTGCCTGTTAGTGAATGTTCACAGAGTGTTGACAGTAGGGCTGTTCAGGCAGAAACCAAGGTGAACAAGATGTACCTCTCTGTCAAGGCACTCTACCCATTCTGGCTGATCACTTCGTACTCCAAGGTAAGGCTTAAGTCATCCTTGTTGAACTTAGGAACCTCAGATGCCCTTCTTTGGCTATCTGTCTTTGCTTCCCTACAAGAATGTAATGGTGCCAGCCAGGTATGCCTACTCACCAGGCTTGGATCCAGGGTCAGGTTTAGGACTTTCACAGCTGTCTAAGCAAACCTGGAGGTTGTGCAGGTGGCTGGCTCTGTTGGGCTTCTTCCTGGAGATCGTAGAGATGCCAGCTCTCCTCTGAGTGCTGAATGTATGCCTTTTGAGTGCATATATGGCTAAGGACCGTAGTAAGACATCTGGGCCTCTGTAGAAGAGGTAGGAGTCTACATCATATTAGCTAGCTGTTGTGAGCACCTCCTGGAAGCCAAATACTGGTATTTGGGTGTTTGTCTTGGGTTTTAATGTCAGCTGTGTGGGGCAGGCATTTGTATTCAGTTGTATAGGTAAGCAGACTTGGGTCACAGCTAGATTGTAGCAAAATAGGGTACCAAACCATAGGGGCCAAAGCCCATTTTCTTTACCATTTTATGGTGGCTGCTAGTGTTGTTCAGATTCTGAACTTTCAAGACAGGGCGGGGAATATACTAGGAACTGTTGAAGTGCTCTAATTACAAACTCCCCCTGCAGGAATACCATAGAAACTACTGGGCCCTGGAAGGCTTCCCTGGCCACTGAGGATCTGTGTGCTTTTCTGTGCTCCTCAGCTGGGTCAGAATGACCAGCATAGAGCAGCCTCTAACAAACCCACACCATCGGCCCCAGAACCAGCAGCCTTTATCCTGAGCTCACCCAAAACTCCACCTTTATTCCATAGGCTGGTGGAGAACCCAGTCTGCTGGGAGATGGGCAGCTATTTCTTGAATTGTCTGGGGAATGACTGTGGTTTCCATCCTTGACCTTAGTGCTGATAACCTAAGATAAATCTTGCCCCAATTTTTAAAAACAGGAAATCAATTTGGCACTCTTTCTCTGAAGTTGCCCCCTTAAGACACATACACATATGTTGCTCATAATGTGCCAGGCGTCAGCAACCAGTTACCATGATGGCTTAATAAGAACTGGTATCAAGACCACAGTGATTGTTGGAACTAAAAGAAAGTACAAACATCTTTGCCACCTCTTTCCAAGCCTTCAGGGTTGCTGCTGAAGTATGAAATGTACACTGCTGCTTTGTGGCAGATTGAACTATTAACAGCATACTTCCTGTTGGTGTTTATTGAAAGGGAGCTTTTTATGTGCCCCAGCAGTATTTCCTCTATAACCTATCTTCATTGATCTCCCCAGTTCCAAGCAGATTTTAACAATAAAGTAATTCTTAAAATGGGGAAAGCACAAAATAAGGGACAGAATAATTTTACAGCTAGTTTCTTCTGAGAAAAAGTGTTTAAGCAATCAACATATAATGTATATCTTTTTCATTTGTCCTTCCACCCCTCTCCCCACACCTGCTTTTGTTTTGGCCGGTACATATTTTAAGGCAGATGCTGCATCTGTGAAGTTGTTCCTATTGAGTCGGGAAATAGAGAAACACGTTGTGGAGGGAAACATGAGGGGTGTTTAATGCTACAGAAATGAACGTTCTGGCTCAGCTCCCTGTGTGTAGAATGGGCGCTCACCCAGCAAAGTGATGCGCTGCCACCATGGGGGCTGTGCCTCATCAGGGTTCAGAAGCACCTCCTGTAGAGGAAGAACGGCCCGTGTTCCTCGTACTCAAAGCGGTGGACCCACAGTGGTTGGAAGCCCTGAAGTGAAGCCAGGATGGAGCCACCAGTCCACACTGCGCTGTCTCTCTCGGGTAGCACATTTACCAGTGGGGTGTCATTGGGGCACATGCTGCTCAGCTCCTTTTGCAGACGGTTGGGGAAACCACTGAGCATGGTGCTGCCCCCGCAGAGTAGGATGTTTCCCATGAGGTCCCGTTTGAGGGCGATGTCACACTTATTGAGGCAGGACAATGTCTGGGTGTGGAGGCCCAACTGCATGGACCTGATCAGCGATGGCTTGAAGAAGATCTCTGAGCAGAGGAACCTTTCCTGGCACAGGTGTATCTCCTTCCCATCAGGCAGAGTGTACAGGATCGTGTGTTCAGTGGGAGGGACTTTCTTCTCTTCAATGGGGTCAAGGGCCACAAAGCAGCATTTCTTTTTGATGTTCTCCACGATGGACATTTGGTCCTCAGTGAAGTATTTCCCTGAATTGTTCATCAGGGTCATCAGATAGGCTGTCAGGTCAGAGCCTGCATAGTCTAGCCTTCCGGTGATGCTGGGCAAAGGATAGCCCTCATAGATGGGGACCACGTAGGACACACCATGGCCAACCTCCACCACCAGGCCAGAGGTCCTCCCGTAGGAGTACATGGACAGGCGGGACTGGTAGGCGATGTGCATTGCAGGGGTGTTGAAGGTTTCAAATAGCATTTCTGCATACTTCTCTCTGTTGGTGTGTGGGCTCAGGGGTGGGTCTGAAACCAAGACTGCATGCTCCTCTGGGGCGATATTCATCTCTTGTCGGAAGAGATATTCCCAGATATCCTGTACTGTGTCCCAGTCCACAATGATGCCATGTCGCAGAGGGTTAACCAGCTTGAGACGAACCTCTGTATTGACGAGCTCTTGCCCCACGAATGTCTCCTTGCGATTATCCCCGGTCTTGGTGGTCTCCATGTAGGGCTTGCCTACTGTCGTTGAGATCCTGTGGGTGGGCTTTGGCAGGCCAGCAAAACCACATTTACAGTAGCCAGTGCCGAGGTCCACAACCACTGCTTTGGTCACCTCTGGCTTAGGCCTCTCCTTGGTCACTGTTGATTTAGTAGGTTCTTCTGGCATGGAACTCTTACAGCAGACCCGCACTGCCCGCTTTGCCGGGCCATCCTTTAAGGAGGCAGTCTGGAGGACCTGTGCCTGCAGGGAGGCCTGGTTACCCACTTTCTTGGCAGGCGCATCCCCGATGATTGCTGCCTGTGGAGCCCACACGCTGTCAAGAGCCATACTGCTTTGAGAAAGTTCCTCAATCCTGCAGCCTTGAAGGCCTGAAAGGCCTAAATCAGAGGATGACTTGAGAATTTCCCCAACAATGACATCACTGATTATGATGTAATCCAGTGACCTGGGGCTTTCTAGATATGGAAAACTTTGATCCTTGTTAGGGTACAGGAGGGGTATTATTTTTGAAATGGCTCTCCTATTTCTAAATTTTGTAATAAGCCTGATTTATTCAAGCAATTAGTATTTATGAAGTTATTGCTATGTGCAAAGCAGCTGGGAATAAAGTGAAAAACAAAGACAAAAATCTCTGCCCTTGTAGAGTTTATATGCTATTTAGTGGGGGTTGGAGGGAGATAGAAAATAACCAAAATAAATATATGTTAGAAAATGTTAAGAGCAAAAGAGAAAAACAAAGCAGGAAGTGGGATGGGCAGGGTGGCATTGCTAGTGTAGCCTGTCAGGGCTGCCTGGGATGGTGGCATTGGAGTGAAGACCTGAAGGAGGTGAGGGAGAGAGCCATGGGTACGTCGGGGGAGCAGGTGCAGAGGGCTGGAGGCGGGCGTGTGGCTGATGCGTTAGAGCAGGGTCACCAGGCTGAGGCCCGTTCTGCATAAACTTATGGGAACACAGCCACATTCATTCATTGAAGATTCGTACATGACTGCTTTTGCAGTACAGCAGTAGAGCTGAGTCATTACAACAAAGACCCAAAAAGCTGAAGGAAAGTATTGAATGCCCTTTACGGACACAGCTTACTGGCCCCCAAATTAGAGCATCGACAAGAAGAACAGTGTGGCCAGAGTGGAAGGAGTGCAGTAAAGTAGATGAGACTGGAGAAGTTAGGGGATGGGGGAGGGTGAGCATCTCATGTCAGGTCTCACAGGCTATGCAAGAACTCTGGCCCTGACTCTGAGGTTAGAAAGCACTGGATAATCCTGAGCAGAGGATTGGCACCATCTGATTTAGATTTTAGCAGGATCTGTTGCTTCTATGGTGACTGTGCCAAGCTCTCTATCTCACTTAGGATACCAAGTGAGAACAACCTTAAGAGGAATTATTTCTGGACATATGTTTGTGCACTTATTTCTCGTTCATCGGTGTTACTAGGTAGGCAGCGAAATTAGACCCTTACAGAGTCTTACTGATGAGAATGTTGGAGCTCATAGGTACATAGCTCACCCAAGGATATCCAGCCAGGAGTGGCCATGCTCTCCTGACTTATGGCTTCCTCTCAGGGGTGTGTTGTGGATATACCTTGAAGGGACCTAACATGCATTCCTGAGGCTTGTTGGTCACTGTCTTGCACGCCATCTCTGAAGCTGGACACACTGGTGCTGACCCTTGCCACACTCAGGGCTCCCAGAATCCAACGGTGTGTTATGCAGCACCTTGGACCTTACCCCAGCCCCGTGCTCTTCATAAAAGAGGCAGTCACTACAGTGATGGGCTTTCTCCTTTAAGGAGCTTACTGGGGATGCTCCTTGTGGAACGTGAGAGAAGACAAAGAGCAAGTCCAGTCTCATGAGCTTTGTGACTTTCTGATGGGGGCAGCCACGCTGTTACCTCAAGTACAAAATCTCAGCTTCTTGTCTCAATGGGTAGTGGATAATAGCACTGAATTTTCAAGGAAGAATAGGAAAGTACTTTCAATGCCTCGATGCCTCAAAAATAGTTTACTTACCTGTGCTGTTCAGGGATTTGCATGACCAACACAGACTGATTTTATTTCAAAAGAACTTACATGTAACTAAAGGCATATTAAATTTACAGTCATCTATTTTTCTTTTCCCCAACGCCACTCGAATTCTGAGAAATCTGCAGCTGCTTAGTACATTTTCGCTACCATGGATTCCTGTGAGAGCCTGTATTCATTTCCTATTGCTGCTGTAACAAATTACCACAAATTTAGTGCCTTAAAACAGTACAAATTTATTATCTTACAATTATGGAGATGAGATGTCCACAATCAGTCTTAGTAGACTAAAATCAAGATGTCATCAGGGCCATGTTCCCTCTGGAAGTTCTAGGGGATAATCTTTTTCCTTGCCTTTTCCAGCCCCTAGAGGCCACCTACATTCCTTGGCTTATGGCCCCCTTCTTCCATCTTCAAAGATCTCCCAAAGACCTCTGCTTCCATTGTCACATCTCTTTTTCTCACCTTGACCCTCCAGCCTCCCTCTTATAAGGACTCTTGTGATTATATTGGGCCCACCCGGATAATACAGGATAATAACCTCCTTTCAAACTCCTTAATCACAGCTACAAAGTCCCTTTTGGTATGAAAGGTAACATATTCAAGATTCCAGGCATTAAGAAGTAGACGTCTTTGGGGGACCCTGTCACTTGACCTGTGCATCCCACTTCACTGAGACACTCAAAGCCTGGCATGCTTTGATTCACATGTCCCTCCCGGGCTGCCCTGCCTGCCCGTCTGTCATCTTTCATCTCCCTTTCTGTATTTGTGGTGGAAGAGGTTGTGTGCCAATCCCTCCATCCAGTCTGTAAGGTCCATGAGCACAGGCCTCTCCTCACATTCTCCGGGCTAAATCCAGTGGACACTTTCCACTTCTTCCATGTTGGCCCTCAGAGTCTCTTTGCTTCCTCTCTGGGTCATCACACAGGTAGAGGTATCAGTGATGGAAGAATGTGGAGACTATTGACATGCTGCACCCCAGTCCTCCACTACGTGGCACACAAAATCCCTCACGTTTGTCACCAGTCATCTAAGGTGTGGGTGGGCTCCCTGGGGTCTCTGGTGAGGTGCTTCTGGGTAGAAACACCCTATATAGCTCAAAGTGTCTTGGCTACACTTTCTTATAGAACCACACGTACTTTTACTATTCTGGCTCAAGACTAAAAAACCATGAGCAATCCTGGGGTCCTCTTCTATAGTGGAGAAAGAAAACATGGAAAGATTAAATCAAAGAACACAGTTCTCCCTGAGGTCTATCCTGGCTCCTGGCTTCAGTTTTTGGAATACCACCCACCCTTGACCTTGGGGAGAAAGGTGAACCAGGCCCCTGTAATTTTAGCAGCTGTAGGAGGTAAGAAAGAGAAAATCGAGTGAGGAAAAGGCCAAAGGACAGCATTTCTTAGGAATCATTTAGAGGTTTTTGTTTTTTTTTTAAATGCAGATTCCAGGATCCCACCACAGCCTTACTAAATCTGAATTGAATATCAAGGCCTAGGAATCCAACTCTTCAATATGTTGAAGTTTGAGAACACCTGAGTCAGGAGCTACCAGCAAAGAAGATTCCTTGCCAAACAGGCACTTTGAGACTTTCTCAATGCTCAGCTCCCAGTGTGGTAACCCAAGTATGCCAAGAGTGTGTCCATTTTCCTCGAGATATGGGAGAGAGGAGCTCTCTTCAGAAGGCGGATATACTCTATCGAGGACTCAGATCCAGATCCAGTTACTTGCTCTTTCATGATCTGTAGACCATTGTACCTCAGCTGGGGGCTTTTAGGCACCTCTAAGTCAGTATGCCCCAAATGAAACTCATTATCTTCCCCCACATACTGGCTCTTCCCCCTGCATTCCGTGTGTGCGTGTGCGTGTGCATGTTTGTGTGCGTGCATGCGTGCGTGTGTGTGTGTGTCCTCCATCTACCTAGTTGCTTAAGACAGAAACCTGGAGGCAGTGAATAGGGATCAAGTTGATGAGGGGACACAGTACTACGGTAATCAGATTCAACTAATATCTTGAGTAGTTTGCTCAAGGTCATACAGATTATAAATAATAAAGCTAGCCTTGAACTGAGGTCTTTTGAGTCCAGTTTCTTACTCTTTCTTCTATTCTGTACTGTCTTTCCATAAGGAATGGAAGAAAAGTAGGCTCAGGCAGTCCATGAGCAATGTCTTTAAATAGCCTGAGAGTTGTCATGGAAGAATTAGCTTGCCTTGCACAAGCTCAAAAGTAGACCCAAGACCAATGAATGACTTCTTCAGACAGGAACAGATGTTAATGCAGTGTAAGGCAAAGTTCAACACTCAGAGTTGGCCAAAATGGGGTGAGCTTTCCATGGCAGGCTACTGGATGCGATGTTCTAGAGGAGATTCAAGTGTCCAGTCCTCTAGTCCCGTGATTTTGTGATCCCACCAATGGTGTTTCTAGGTCATGATTCTCATAATTGTAAATCTTATAAAGTTGTTACCTACATAAGCTAGTTTAATAGTGCCATGTTCCAAGAAACAATCCAGCCAACAAAAATCCCCACAAGTTCTTCTTTAGTATTCTGACATGCTCTGTAGCAGTATTTCTTAACTACATCTTTAAATCCCTTTTTCCTCTATCCATGTTGCCTCATCCCTCAGTTACTTCTCCTCTTAATTCTCCCAGAAAACTTCCTCAGCCCCAATACTCCTCTTCCTCCTTTTCTCCTGATTCTTCACTACCAAGCCCTAATCTGGCTTTGAGGGGTGAGGGGCAGTGGGAACCTAATGAATCTGCCCTTTCTGGATGACAGGCCATCTTCCTTTGCTTAGGCACAGGTAAGGGTCATTCTCTCTCCCTCTCTCCCCACATCTAATCCAGTCATCTAACGCAAGTGCAATGTTTGGAGCTAAAGAGATCACAGGAGCCGATGAGGGAGAGCCTCAAATGCCAAAGAGCTCAGATCAAACTGGATAGTTGGGAACCAACAGATCAGGTTAGATTCTACCTTCGAAGCTTCTTTAGAACCTGTCCCTTCCTCTCTTCCACACTATCACAGCCCTAGCTCAGGCCACCTTCAAGTCTTACAAGGATTTCTTCAATGCCCTCCTTTCAGGTCTCAGCTCCTAGTCTTGTCCCTCCCCTCCATTCTCTACATTACAGCCAAATGCAAATTTTCCTAAAATTGTCCTAGAAGGCAAATCCTGCCACTCCCCTGCTTAAAAGCTTCATTGGTTCTCCGTCTGTCCTTGATTTAGTCTAAGCCTACTCCTAGCATGTGAGGCCCTCCCTAGTTGTCTCCTTGACTTCTCTGACTTCATCTATTTTTCCAAACACTTGAACTGCTGGAAGCTCCCCACCGTGCCCCCTTCTGAGCCTTTGCTCAAGTTGTGCTCTCTGCTTGGGATGCCTTTGCCTCCTCTCAGTTACTTGACAAACACCTGCCTCTCTTTCAGTTTTTGACTTAAGCATCACCTCCTCTCTAGAGAATCTTCTGACTCCTTCCCTCAAATAAGCTCTCCTTCCTTTGCGCACCTCTGCTCTCCAAGTAGACTTCTACCTGCAAAGCCATCTGCATCCATTCTATCTTCTCACCTAGACTGGGCATTGCTTGGGATCAAGGTTTCTATTGTCTATCACTGGCAGGCTGCACTGGGCCAGACCCACTACGAACCCTGGTAAATGCTGAGTAAAGGGAGGAAAGTACTCTTGGAACCCCCAAGCTCTTTAAGGAGGCCTGCTGCATTGAAGTTGGATGAACTTGGCTTAAAGTACAAATGCTCCAAGCATTGTTTATTCTTGGACAAGTCATTTGAATTCTGATCCGCTGTGTCCTCAGCTCTGCCTACCTCCCGGGTTCTGCAGAATAACCTAAGTGAAGTACCTGGGACAATGTCTGACTTACTGTAGGGGGTCAAATATTCATCACTCTCTCTGCCAAGAGCAGAGGAGGGAAAGGTGTTTAGTCAGTATAGGGAGGTGGGTGGGGTCTAGGCATGGACATGTAAGGTGTGGGAGCAGGAACCTCCAAGACCCCAGTGTGTTTTGATTTCTAAAATGGTGGGATATGGGCCGGCCCGGTGGCGCACTGGATAGTGTGCCGCTTGGGAAGCGCGGCGGCGCTCCCGCCTGAGGGTTCGGATCCCACATATGGACCGGTTCCCGCTCACTGGCTGAGCGAGGCGCGGGAGCAGCACCGAGGGTTGCGATCCC
>NW_007730389.1:142785-190232 GCF_000696425.1 Galeopterus variegatus
TGTTTTCCACTAGGCCTTTGTGACCCCTGGACTATGCATGAGCTCTTTAGGGAGGGACTGTTTTGCTGCCTGTGGTATCCCAGTGTTCATCCTGGAAACTGGCACATTGGAGAGGTTCTAAATATGGGCTGGTCCAAGAAAAATAAAATGGTGGGATGGGGGCGGGGGTGGCAGACAGAAGGTCCGCCAAGGCGGGGCCCTCGCCTGCTGCCTGAGTGGACCAGCCCCCACTGACATCACAATCCTGTGGTTGCCAAGGCATTGCTGGACGTTGGCTCTCATTTCTCCCCACGGAGCTCTAGGATGTGGATGTGAGACGTTGAGGAAGGCAGGCAGATGGCGACGAGGAACAATCCTAGCCCCATGCCCATGGGCACAGCTCAGGGTGATCCTGGAGAGGTGGGAACACTGACAGGCCCTGATGCTGGCATCCGGGACACACGTTTGTCCCCTCAGCTGAAGATGAAACCCAAGAAGGTGCGCAAGATCAAGGCACTCATCATCGACCTGGGCTCCCAGTACTGCAAGTGTGGCTACGCGGGGGAGCCGAGGCCCACCTACTTCATCTCCTCCACCGTGGGCAAGCGCTGCCCTGAGGCGGCGGAGGCCGGCGACTCCCGCAAGGAGACCTACGTGGGCCACGAGCTGCTCCACACCGAGGCGCCGCTCAAGCTGGTGAACCCGCTGAAGCACGGCGTCGTGGCGGACTGGGACTGCGTGCAGCACATCTGGGAGTACATGTTCCACACGGCCATGAAGATCGTCCCCGAGGAGCACGCCGTGCTGGTGTCCGATCCCCCGCTCAGCCCCAGCAGCAACCGGGAGAAGTACGCCGAGCTGCTGTTCGAGACCTTCCGCATCCCGGCCATGCACGTGACATCGCAGTCGCTGCTGTCCATCTACTCGTACGGCAAGACCTCGGGGCTGGTGGTGGAGATCGGCCACGGCGTGTCGCACGTGGTGCCCGTCTCGGATGGCGACGTGCTGCCGGGCCTGGCCGGCCGCGCCGACTACGCGGGGGGCGACCTCACCCACTACCTGATGCAGCTGCTCAACGAGGCCGGCCACGGGTTCACGGACGACCACCTGCACATCATCGAGCACATCAAGAAGCGGTGCTGCTACGCGGCGCTGCTGCCCGACCAGGAGCTCGGCCTTTGCCTGGACGAGCTGCGCGTGGACTACGAGCTCCCCGACGGCAAGCTCATCACCATCGGCCAGGAGCGCTTCCGCTGCGCCGAGCCGCTCTTCTCGCCCTCGCTGCTGGGCTGCAGCCAGCCAGGCCTCCCGGCGCTCACGGCCGCCTGCCTGGGCCGCTGCCGGGACGCGGGCTTCCAGGAGCTGGCCGCCAACGTGCTGCTGTGCGGCGGCTGCACCATGCTCGACGGCTTCCCCGAGCGCTTCCAGCGC
Source organism: Galeopterus variegatus (assembly GCF_000696425.1). Taxonomy (NCBI): domain Eukaryota; kingdom Metazoa; phylum Chordata; class Mammalia; order Dermoptera; family Cynocephalidae; genus Galeopterus; species Galeopterus variegatus. Next base: position 144,196 of record NW_007730389.1, read on the forward strand.
GAGCTGAGCCTGCTCTGCCCTGGGGCCAGCCCCGCCGTGGCTGCCGCGCCCGAGAGGAAGACGTCGGTGTGGACCGGCGGCTCCATCCTGGCCTCCCTGCAGGCCTTCCAGCAGCTCTGGGTCAGCAGGGAGGAGTTCGAGGAGCGCGGCAGCGCCGCCATCCACGGCAAGTGCTGAGCGGCGGGGCCCGGCACGTGGGGCCTCCCTACCCAAGTCCAGAATTTCACATAAAACTGTAATGTGCATTGCCCTGGTCTAGTCTGCATTTCTTGCTCTAATCTGAGAGCAGAAGATGGGGGGTGGGGGTGGGGTTGGGCTCAGACGTATCAGCACGTTTTGCTCTGCTGGGGGGAAAGGGAGGGGTCCCCTCACTGATCCCTCCCCCTCTGCTTTACCTCATGAGGGTGACATCATCTCAGAGCTTAGTGTGGCCTCCTGTTTCATTAGCTCCTCCAGGTTCAAAATCTGATTCAACAGACACTCCACGTTGCTTGCTCACAGCTGTCAACCATGGGGGAAATGGCTCAGATTAAGGGACCAGCTTGGGTCACCTAGTCAAGTTGGTGGGACGAGACTGACATCCAGTTGTCTGATTTCAGTCTCCTGTTCCTGCTTTTGAGAGTTGCCTGCTCCCAACGTTGTCATTGCTTGGTCACCCCAGGTACCCTCACTGACTCCCCCTTATTGCCTGCCACCTTCAAAGTGGCAGCCCATGGGTGTGATGGGGCGTCTCCTGAGTGTGAAGGGCCATTTCTAGCCATCAGTGGCCCTCCCTCTTTCAACCGCAGCCAAAATTGCAACTACTTTTCCAGAGTCACAAAGCAGAGACACTGAACCCAGAGGATGTCAGAGGAACTAGAAGGTCCTTTAGAAATCATGTGGTTCTCTCTCCCTGCTGTAGAGATGGGGAAACTGAGGACCAGAGAGGGAGGGGGTCAGCCCAACGTCAGTGGTTGAGCCCAAGTCTCCTGACCAAGTCATGATTACTTCCAGAAAGGCAAATATGGCTGTTAAAGGCTAGTCAGCATCTCAAAGCACTTAAAGCACTTTTCTCAGCCCAGTAGCGGACTGAGAAATGACCAGAACACAGCCCCGTCCCTTGGGATCATGCACAGCTAGTAGATGGCCACATTGGTAGGGAGGTGGGGTCTGAACACAGTGTTCATGAGGGTGGGAAGTGGAGGTGATATGTTGGAAAGTGTAAATGGAGAAGTTGCTGGGCACAGTGACCATGTATTGGCTTTGGGGATAAGGGAGAGGCTGTTGAGGCTTGTGAGGTTACAGCTGGTGAGTAACTGTCTACCTAGAAGAGGGTGGTTCCTGCCCCTTTTCCCACACCCACCTCCTGATGGGGGCCATGACCCAGTGTACATCCATCTATGGAATCAGATGTTGGAAAGTTGTGTAATCTTGGATGAGCTATCAAGCCACAAAAAGACATGGAGGAGCCTTAAATGCATGTTGCTAAGTGAAAGAAGCAAGTTTAAAAGACCATATAGTATATGATTCCAGCTATGTGATAGTCTGGAAAAGGCAAAACCAGAGACAATAAAAAGATCCCTGGGGTTAGGGGAGAGGGAGAAGGGATAAATAGGTGAAGAACAGGGACTTTTAGGGCAGAGAAACTATTCTGTACGATATTATGAGGGTGCTTCAAAAAGCTGATGAAAAACGAGAATTGAAAGACAGTATGAATCTTTCCATGAACTTTTTGAAGTCCCCTCATATAATGGTGGATACACAACATTATGCATTTTTCAAAACCCATAAAACTATATAACACAAAGAATGAACCTAAATATAAACTGTGGACTTTAGTTAATATCATGTGTCAGTACTGGTTCATTAATGATAACAAAGGCACCAGACTAATGCAGTGTTAGTAACCGGAGAAACAGTGTGTGTGTATGTGGTGGGGTGAGGGGTTGGTGGTATATAGGAATTCTATACTGTCTGCTCAATTTTTCTGTAAATCTAAAATTGTTGTGAAAAATGAAAACTATTAAATTTTTAAAAATAAAGTTAAAAACAAGACAGTCTGCAGACTGAGAGAAAATATTTGCAAAACATGAACATCGAGCAGAGGATAAGTATTTAGAATTTTAAAAGACCCCCTCCAAACTGAACAGTTAAAAAAAAATCCAATTAAAAAATGGTCATAAGACATGACCGACATTTCACCAAAAAGGATATACAGTTGGCAGATAAGCACATGAAAAAATGTTCAGTATCACTAGCTATGAGAAACATGCAAATTAAAACTACAATGAGAAATTCCTATACATCTATCAGAATGGAAAAAAAAAAAGAAGATACCAGCAGAGGTGGTGAGGATGAGGAGGAACTGGATCACTCATTCATTGCTGGGGGGGTTGTAAAATGGTACAGTTGCTGTGGAAGACAGTTTGGCAGTTTCTGAAAAAACTAAACATGCAGCCAGCATACCACTCTGCCGTTGTACTTGTGCATTTGTCTTCACACAAAAACCTGTACACAAATGTTTGCAACAGCTGCGCCCTCATGAATAGATCAATCCATTCATGGAGTAGTGGGCCTGGTCCTGATGGCTTTAAAAGGAGAACAAGGGAGAAGGTTAGCTCTCTCTTGCTCAGCTCATTCTTGCCACGTGATACCCTGAGTTGCTGTAGAGAGTCACCCCACCAGGAAGAAGGCCCTCACCAGATGGGTTGCCTGGACCTTGGAATTCCCAGCCTCCAAAATGGTAAGAAATAAATTTCATTTCTTTATAAATTGCCCAGTTTCAGGTATTCTGTTATAAGCAACAGAAAACAGACTAATACCGGTGGGTAGGGGAAGTGGGTGTGGCTATAAAAGGGAAATTGGAGGGATTCTTGTAGTGGTGAAACTGTTGTGTATCTTGACTGTATGAATGTCAGTGTCATGGCTGTGACATTGTAGTACAGTTTTGCAAGATATTACCATTGGGGGAAACTGGGTAAAATGTACACATGATCTCTCTAAGTTAATTCTTACAACCATAGGTCAATCTATAATTATCTCACAATAAAATATTTAATTTAAAAATAAATGAAGAGATAGAGGAAAAAAAATATATCCTAATGTCCAAGCCACACCTTGTAAAATTAAGTCTTTGGGGGTGGGACTAGATTATTAGCATTTATTTTTAAGTTTTCCAGGTGGTTGCAATGTGCAGCCAAGTTGGAGAACCAATGCCTTAGCCAACAGTGCAGAGTGAGGGGAGTCAGCATAGAAGGTAATGGAGAGCTTTGGGGTTTTACAGATCAGCTCTGAGACCAGCTGTGTGGTCTTGGGCAGGCCATTCAACCTCATGTAGCCTCAGGCTCTTCTTTGTAATTGGTGACCACCTGTCCTTACTTCCCAGCACTGTTTCGAAAATCAAAGAGAAAGTGTAGCTACGTGTTTCATAAATTGTAAAGTGTAATGTAAATGTTCAGATTGTGTGTGTGTTTTAAAATATGTACAGAATATCTGCTGTATGCAAAAATTTTCATGTGTATTATCTCATTTAATCTCATCAACAGCCTGGCAATGTGGGAATTGCGATCCTAATTTTACAGAGAGGAGGCCCCTAAGGCACATAGGAGGTAAATAATAATACTTCTGGCACTGGGAGTAGAAATAGATTCTGTTCCAGCAAAACACCGGACATAGGTTCACCCAACAGAGGTAATTGTCAAGGTCATTTAGGTTTAAAAGTAAGCCCTTCCTTTCACTTTTAAGAAACAAAAACAAATAAATAAAATTCCTTTAAGGGCAATTTTGTTTGAATTATCTGGGTAATAGTCTGAAGTCTTCACTTTGCTTTGCCAATACAGATGTGAAGCTAAGTGTGGGAGAGAAAAACGGATGTTGGGAAGAAAGCACCTGGTTCTCAAATGATTTATGCACAGCAAGAAGCCAGAGAGAGAGGCCCCCTGGGATAAGAACAAGCTAGGACTTGCAGCATTCTATTAGCAAATACTAAATCCCTTTTAATGTCTGTGTTTGATTACAAAGGTAGTTAAAGATGCATTAAGTATAGAAGAAACTGATTCTGGCACCAGATTTTCACAAAATGAAAAAAATGCCAATGTAAAGGAGAAGGAAATTATCCCTGTTTTATATGCTTCTGTCATAAATTAAATTAACTGAATTACTAGAACAGTTGTAAAAATAAAGTCTAAGAGGGATCAGTTCAAATATATCAGAAGGCTGACTGGTTAGCTCACTTGGGAAAGTGTAGTGTTGGTAAAATCAAGGTCAAGGGTTCAGATCCCTGTGCCTGGCAACGCCCCAACTCCAAAAAAAAATACATATATGTGTATATATACCAGAGAACTTAGACAATTGTATGTTAAAACATCCACATATGCAACTGGAAATATCTAGATCATGGGTATGCTTTTTGGATTATTATGATAATTACTTGATTGATTAGATGTGTGTGCATAAGTAGAGACCGAGTAATATTACCTCCCAAATGGATTTGGAACAAGGGACCAGCCTCAATGTTGCCACCTGGTAATGTTTTTCTAATGATCTTCCAAGAATTTGGAGCTTTGCACGAACTAGCCACCATCCTTCTACCTCTGAAGGATGTTTTTCCACCCACTTTAATCTCTGGATGTATGTGCTGGTTCCCAAGTAAATTAAATCTTTAAAGTTCTGCCTCAATGAATTGGAGGCAACTCACCCAATGAATCTTCAGAGATTGGAGAAGGCAGAATAAAAGACAGTAGAAAATTTTTGCAGCATGTTCCCTTTTTTCTTTTGAAACCAAGACATTAAATTAAATGTTAAGAATATCTGAGTTTCAAGTAGAACATTAGTGAGGTGGTGACCTTAGCGTTCTTTATCACTGGCCCAGGTCTTGGGGAGAAATGGCTGGATTCAGTCCTAACTTGAGGATGTCTAAGCCTCGAAAAAGTTGGACATGGCATTTTACCATTCTTGGTCTTATTTTCCTCAACTTGTGAAATGGCACATTTCACAATGACACATTTGGCAATCTTGGGTGTGTGAGTTTCCCGGCATTGGTCTGCGTCCCTGCAGATTGGGGTTTTTGCAGGAGCACCTACTAGGCATTATCATGGACACAATGGCTATCCTCTGCTCCTCTTGTTACTTTCTTCCTGGCTACCAGGGAAGGTGAGAAGATCACCTTCTCTTATTACTTCTCCCTCCTCGTCTGAACTTTCACTTCCTCCTGGTTCTTAGATTGCCAAATACCATGCTATTCTTAGCAAACAATTCAATATTTAGAACTATTGAAAAGTTGAATTAGATACAGGTTGTATATTTCCCTATCACTAAGTTAGAACTGCTAGTGTTAGTAAGAGTCATTTTCCACCATGAAACAGCTCTTTTCACTTACAAAGCACCATTTTGCCTCCTTCGCGGCATTTGATTCTCACAAGTAGCCTGGAAGAAAGACTGGGTGGGTGGGTTTTTAACTCTTTTTACACTTGAGAAAACAGGCTCAGAGATGTGTTTGATTTAGTTATTGTGCACACAGCATGGTGTCTGATGCATTGGGAGGACATAAGGAACACACTATTCCCCATGAGAAGGATGGTAAAAGCTAACGTGGCAGACAAAGGAAGCCTTCTCTGAGCACCTGGCTTTAGTTCAGTGCAATGAACTGAATGTGCACCACTTTGACCAGCCTATTGCTAGCCCCTGGGGATGGGTGAATGGGACATGAATATGCATAAGTCCTACTTTCAAGTTGCTGTAGTTTCATAAAGGTAAGGCTGTCAGATTTCGCAAGTAAAGATAAGGATGTCTAGTTAAATTGGAATTTCAATAAGCAAGGAATAATTTTTCAGTTTCAGTATGTCCCATGCAATCTTATCTGGCAGTCTTTTATCTGACAACTCTACATGGGGGAAGATAGAGTAAAAGTCTTAAACTCTTGTGGTAATAGTGGGGGCTCTAGGAAGATTTCCTAGAGGGAGAACGGTTGAGTTGGGTCTTGAAGGCTAAAGAGGTGGTAAATGAAGATCTAGGCACAGGAGACACAATAGAATCTGGTGAACTTAGGGAATGGGTTTTTTATTCTCTGTCAGTTTCTTCATCTGTAAAATGGGTATAATAATAGTATGTACTGTGTAGCATTATTATGAAGTTAAAATGAGTTTATATGTGTAAGGCACCTAGGAGACTGCCTGGTACAGAGTGAAAGGTGACAATGAAATTAACTAGGACAGTAGAAAAGGTGAGGAAGAGGAAGGGACGTTCCAAAGGTTCAAGTTACTGTACTTGACTGACTGGTGGAGCATGGCAGTGAGGCAGAAGGTGGAAAAAAAGAGGAGTGACATTCCTAAAAGGGGTGAATGGGAAATGCTAGAGTCTGGGACGAAGCAAAGAGAAGTAGATTTGGGAGAAACTCACCAATTCCATCTGCCCCTCGGTACCTAGTCCAGGTGGTGAGAAGTGGCTGGAATTCAACTACAGGCTCTAGAAAGAGGGTGGGCCATGGGTAGAGGCCTGGGAGGCTTCAGATTGTAGGTGAGGAATGCCAGGGACATGGACAAAATTGCCAAAAGACTGAATGAGAGGTGATAAAGGATGCTAAGGTCACCACCTCGCTAATGTTCTACTTGCAACTCAGATATTCTTAACATTTAATTTAATTTATACTCAGTAAGGTAATCCCATAAAACCCAGGGCAAATATGAAAATCCCTAAAAGTTACAGACCTGTGTATATGCTTATATGGGTATGGGCTGCCCCAGGAAAGCAGGGCCTGGGGAGAACTGGGAGACCAGGAAACGGGGGTGGGAGAAAATCTCACTTTTTACTTGGTACCTTTTTATTACTTTTGTTTTCTCCCCCAAGTATATACTCCCTATTCAAGTGAAATTTTAAAGAATGTTTGAAAACTGGAAATTTTGGTAAATTAGTTTAAGAGCCTGCAAAAGGTGGCTCGCATTTTTCTTTCTTTAGTTATCCCGGAATGAGTTCTGTGGACGTCTATAGCTTTGGTTACTTTCATCCCTAGAAACAGGAATCCACTCATGCTTTGGATGTGTCTGTCAAATCTCAGCATAAGGAGGAAATATCGTTCCAACGATTGCACACACTTTTCACTTCTGAGCACCTGCTGTCTACCTCAGTCTCTCCATAGACTTGGATTGTGGGGATCAGTAGTCAGTACTGTGTTAAAATCCTTTTGAGACCTGTCTGAGACTGGCCCAAAGTGCCAGGTCAGGGTCCTGGTCCCCAGGAAGTGCCAAGGGGAGGTCACGTCAGAGACCTTGGATTTTCCTATGTCTGGTAAGGGACATGGGAGAAACAGAATGAGGTGGGAGGGCCTGTCTTTTCCCTATAGTTACTGCAGAGATGTTCCAAATGAGATCAGACAAGAGGATGTCATGGAAATGAACTGTTTTTACTCGCAACACTTCTGACACCAAAAGCATGGGTTTTCTCCTCACACCAACCAATTCTTAACTCTCTGGACACGAACTGTGTGTCCTGTAATTCAATTCAATTCAGATACTAACTACCTGGAGTTAGTGCGGACCCTGCCAAGTTTAGGGCTCAGTCCCACAAACTGTCCCCCACTTTGGACACCAGCTTCACGTATCAGGTTTCCACCTGTACTTCCGACCAGCCATCTGTAAATCTGAGGTTCTCATGACCTCTTCCTCTGGTTTGGAATTTGCTAGAACTATTCACAAACTCAGGAAGGTGCTTTACTTACTATTATCAGTTTGTTACAAAGGATACAACTCAGGAACAGCCAAATGGAAGAGATGTATAGGGCAAGGTATAGGGGAAGGGTGTGGGGCTTCCATGTTCTCACTGGACGTACCACCCTCCTAACACCCCATGTGTTCACCAGCTCAAGCTCTCTGAACCTCACCATTTAGTGGTTTTTAAACACTTTTGATGACTTAGGCTGATTGATTAGATCATTGGCTATTAGCGATTAACTCAATCTCCAGACTCTCCCCCCTCCCTGGTGGTCTGGGGATGGAGTGGGAGGCTGAAATTTCCAAACTTCCAATCATGCGTTGGTCTTCCTGGCCACCAGCCCCCATCCTGCTCTCTAGGGACCTCCTGCCATCAGTCATCCCATTAGCATACAAAAGATACTCTCATTATTTTACAGATTCCAAGGGTTTTAGGAGCTGTGTGCAGGGAATGACCAAACATTTATCTTTATTATATCACAGTGAACAACTGGGGAATTGGAACAGGAAGGGAATCTCAGAAATAATCTGGTCAAAATTGTCTAGATGAGAAAACAGAAGCCAGTGTTGGGAAGTGACTTGCCTGAGGGCACACAACTGGCAAATGGAGATGCTGAGACCATTGTAAGATTTCCCAGTTTCTGGTCTCATGCTCCCTCTACACCATTGGAGCCTCTAATTCAGCTACGTGCAACTCAGCACATCCAAAGCCTTTGCACTGTGTGCTGTTCAACCCTGTAAGAATCACTTAGAGAGGAACAGACTTGTCTGTGGGTGCCAGTGACCTGGCAGGAGCACACCCTTTGCAGAAACAATGAGATGTGCTCCCTCTACAAAGAGCAGGTATGAGTCACCCCCAGTAACAGCTGAACCAGGATCTCTCACAAGACTTGGGGGAAAGGCCCCACACACGACAACCATCTTTTTAGAAAACCAGCCAGATTCATGCTCTGAGAAGAGCACTATCCCTGGCCTGAGCTCCCAGGGCTCCCTCGTCCAGCCCAGCTTTTCTTACCATATTAAGGGCCCTGAATGGCCAGTTTATCCCACTAGGAGATTGAGAGCACTAAGGAGGCTTCCCCAGAGTGAGGCCCAAGTTAGTGAATGGCAAAGGCTCACGGCTAGAAAAAGAACAAGCTAAGAAGGAGCGTGTGAAGCAGAGGAAGGCCATGGCAGAGACTGGAAATGGTCCAGCAAAACATTTCCCTTCTTCAACAGTAACAGAATTTTAGCTGGACAGATGGCTGCCCAGTTGGAGACTGCATTTACCAGCCTCCCTTGCAGCTAAGTGTGGCCACGTGACTAAGTTCAGGCCAATGGGGTGTGTGTGGAAGTGCTATGTGCAATGTAAAAGAAGCTCCATGTCCTGTGACCTAGCCTTGGCCATGCAGACAAGGAAATGCGCTTGGTGATGGGAATAGGATGGAAGGACCTGAGTTCCTCGGTGACTGCATGGAGAAAAAATATGCACTAACCTGGACCTCAGGATTGCTAGTGACAGAGAACCAAACCTTCATCTTTTAAAAACTACTTTATTTTGGGGTCTTTTGGATATAGAAGCTTATCCTTTACTCTGACATATAACAAAAGAGCACAGTAGGAAGCGGATGATATTTTTAGCAAAACAACAAGGACCCAGAACAGAGCAGATGGAAGTCCCACACTTTTGCAAAATTACTGGACTGGGCACTGAGTTTCTCTGTAGAACTATTCCCTATCTCTTTCTCTTTTCTGATAATTTGCTAAATGAGCAAATCGTCTTTCTCAGATAACCCTTATAACAATGCTATGAAGAGGATTTTCTCTCATTTTCTAGTTGAGAAAACTGAGACACACAGTGGGGAGATAGTCACCCAAGATCACACAGCTAATAAATGATGGGACCGTGATTTGAACTCGAGTGTCTGTGACTCTGGAGTCCAGGCTCTTTGCTTTGTGGCACAATGCCCCTCCCAATACGTGAGAACATATTTCTGAAAACAGGTACTGACTGTGCCTTGGTGGTTTAAAAGTCTTAGGCTTATAAGTAAAAAGGGCTTGGCTGTTCTATACAGGTAGAGGCTGGAAGGAAGCTGTGATTTCAGGGTGAACCTAATTTATAGAAGACCAGTGATTTGACAATTTGTTTATATTCCTAATATTTGAGACTCAGACCATGTTTTTCCACAGAATCAATGTGATTCATGGTGACACGTGTCCAGGCTAGTTCCCAGATGCCTATATTAACTCATAACCTCAGGCCTGGGTCTAAGGATTGAAGAAAGAGAACCATGGTAGAGATTACCATCCTCCAGTGGCCAGATGCCCCGTGCCCATTCTGCCCCCTGGGCTTCTGGCCTGCTGTGCCTCATGCTGCTGCATACCAGGTCTCAGATTGCCACCTCCCCTACATTTCAATCAAAGCCCCCAACTCCTCAGTCTTCATGTAGGAATAAATAAGAAAGGAATTTGATTGAACTGATTTACACTGACATGATTCTTTTTTTAAAAATTGAACTGTAATTGATTTTACATATCTGTGAGGTACAGAGTTGAGTATCAATATCTCTGTGCAATATGTGATGCTCAAATCAGGATAATTAGTATGTTCATCCTTACACACTGTAATCCTTTTTTGTGGTCCTTACCAATTTCTTGCTAACCCCCTCCCCCTCCTCCTCTCCCACCTCTGGTGGCCTCAATTCTGTTCTCTACTTTTGAAAGTTCAGCGAATTACTGTGATTGTTGTATCTTTCTTTTTTTTCATTTATACACCAACATGTTTCTTATCTAAGAAGATATATGCCATGCACAATGTGGACTTAGAAACATTTGCGTTCTAAACAGTGCATTTTATTACAGTGCAATTGTGGTCCACAAGCATGCTGGGATCAGTCCAGGGAATTAGTTTGTTTTACTGACCACATTTACTTCTTCCAGACAGACTAAGTTTAATATAGAAAGGCGTAAATAGTATCTTAAAGAAGAGTGACGTGAGGAAAGAATTTCAAAAGGCAATCAGATGCATGGCTACCTAGTCTAATTGATAGGAGACTGGATTGCATTTATGGAGTTTGGAAAGCAAAGGAATGATCTGGAAACACAAGAGCTGTGTTATAAGTCTGCTTTGTACCATATCAATGAGAATTTGGTTCAGGAAACAGAATCCATTCTGAATACTTTAGGCAGGAGATTGTAACACATGAAATCTTACCAAATTTTGCTTACCGAAATAGTGGTGAGTGTTGGGGGAGTTGACTGTGGTTCTGGGTCTCTAGGTATGACTTGCAGAGCACTATGGAAATGGCCTACCAGGAAAGTTACCACCTCTGAGGCCACTTTAAACTATCGCATTCCCATTACAGTAGCTCTGCCCAGGGATAAGGAAACGGGAATGGGGAAGCTACTGCTAGCAAACATGATTTGTACCCAAAAGTTGCAAAGGAGTACGGGAAGCATAGTTTGAGTTTTGTAACCTCTGCCGTATGGGAAGGTGCTCTAGATCCACGCTGTCCAATAGAACTTCCTGTGATGAGGGACGTGTTTTCCGTCTGCACTGTCCAGTACAGTAGCCTCCAGCCAGACGTGGTTATTGTGCACTTGAACTGTGGCTAGAGCGATTGAGGAGATAGATTTTAAATTTTAATTAATTATTTAAATTTGAATAGCCACATGTGGCTAGTGGCTACTGTATTGATTAGCACAGATCTAGAAGGAGGGTGGAATGGAGGTAGAGTGAGCCAATCCATAGTTTCCATAACATTGATTACAGTCCTTGCGAATCACTGTGGAGGATAACCGTCGTAGCCTCTATTCCTTCACCTGTGAAACAAGGACGATTACTCTATGGGAAGTGTTATAATAAAGTAGGTGGGAAACAGTTTATGGTTAACAGTGACTTCAGGACCATGAACACCAGGGGGCTGAGATGAAGATGTGGCGTGAAGGATTATCGCAGAGGAAAACGATAAATACGCTTGAAATCAGGGTCTGGCACAGTACTGCTGACAACACAAGGACTTTACCAAGTGGACCTTTCCAAGGAGAAAGCTACTGATATGTGCTTGGCTGAATCTGGCTTCTCTCCAGCCCAGACCTCTCTTCTGAACTCCATATCCAAAAATCTCTCTACTGGATGGCTTCACCCAGATGCCCGACAGTCACCTCAAATGCAACACATCCATCCATCCATCCATCCATCCATCCATCCATCCATCCATCCATCCATCCACCCAAACATCTGTCCAAACATCCACAAACATGTATTATATGACTACCATATGCTAGATACTGAGCTAGGAATTTGGGGTGTAGTATTGAACAAAACAGATAATACTTCTCTCTCAGAGCTTATAGTTTAATAGGAAAGACAGAGCAGTAACAGGCAGTGGTGTAAGGGAAGTACAGGTGCAATGGGAGTACGTTGGAGGAGCCCCAGACCTACACCTGGAGCACAGTCTGTGTCAGAGAAGGCTTCCTGGAGGAGCAGAAGAGTAGGATTAGTTGACAGAGGGGAATAACAAAAGCAGAAGCCTGGAGATGAGAGAGAAAACAGTACATTCCAGGAACCAGAAGATATTCAGTATGATGAGAGTGTGGGAGGAAATGGTACAAGATGGGGTAGGAGAGGTAGGTGGAGACAGATGCAGGATCTCGAAAGTTAAGCTAATTGGACTTTATCCTAAAAGCACTGGGGAACCGTAGAAAGATTTTAGCAGGAGATCTGTTTTTTTGGAAAAAGTCCTGCTATAGACTGAATTGCTCCCCCCTTCCCCCACCCAATTCATATTTTGAAACCCTAAGCTCCAACGAGCAGATGTTAGGAGGTGGGGCCTTTAGAGGGTCATTATGTTTAGATGAGGTCATGAGAGTGCAGCACTCATGACGGGATTAGTGCCCTTATAAGAAGAGACAGCAGAGGCCTTCCTCTCCCTCTACTCCCCTCGCACCCCCACCCTGTGAGGGCACAGAGAGAAGGCAGGCATCTAAGCCAGGAAGAAGGCCCTCACCAGAAACTGACAGTATTGGCAGCCTGATCTCAGACTTCCAGCCTCCAGAACTGGGAGAAAATAAATGTCTGTTGTTTAAGGCAAATAGGATATTTTATGACAGCAGTCCAAGTTCACTAGTAAAAACCCTCTGGTGGCAAAATGAATGAATTCTAGAAAAATACATCTGGAGACAGGGAGACTGGTTAGAAGCAGGAGGCGATAGAGCTAGTTAATATAAGAGATGGCTCCCTGCAGTGGGCTAGTAGCAAAAGAGAGGGAGAGAGGAATACAGGTGATGGAGATAAAGACAGATTTCTGACTTGGGCAGTGGGTGAATCTTGGTGCTAAGGTAGGGAACATTAGAAGAAAAGTTGGTTTCAAGATGGCGGGTAAGTTCAAATTCGGGTGTGATAATATAATACATTTGATTCATTGATCCTTTACGGTGCTATGTCTAATAACATTGCTTGATCAAAAGGCTTTTCTAGTGGTCTTTTAGGGAGATGACAGCTGATGATTGAAAAGATAATAAAAACTATCATTTTTTTTTTTTTTGTCTTTTTGTCTTTTTCCATGTCCGGCAACGGATCGCAACCCTCAGTGTTGCCCCCGTACCGGACCTGGGACCAGCAACGGGATTGCAACCCTCGGTGTTGCTCCCGTGCCTCGCTCAGCCAGTGAGCGGGAACCGGTCTGTATGTGGGATCCGAACCCTCGGGCGGGAGCGCCACCGCGCTTCCCAAGCGGCGCACTTATCCAGTGCGCCACCGGGCCGGCCCAAAAACTATCATTTTTGAAAGTTTTGGAAAATAGACCTTGTGGTAGGCAGAACAATGGTCCCTCCCCCTCCCCAAAGATGTCCACATCCTAATCCCTGGAGTCTGTGAGTGTTATTTTACATGATAAAAGGGATTTACAGGTGTGATTAATGGATGGGGGATTATCCTGGACTATCTGGGTGGGCCCATTCTAACCACGGTGTCATTAGAATGGAGAACTTTTCCTGGCTGGATCAGAGAGGATGGGAGAAGAAGGAGCTGTTCAAAGCCTGAGAGGAGCTTGATGTGCTGTGGCTGGCTTTGAAGATGGAGAAAGGGGGCCCACAAGCTAAGGAATGTGGTGGCCTCTAGAAGCTGGGAATGGTTCTCAGGTGACAGCCAGCAAGGATATGGGAATCTCTGTTCAACAACTGTAAGGAATGAATTCTGCCAACAATGAATGAACAGGAAGCAGATCTGCCCCTTAAAGCCTCCAGAAAAGAATGCAGCCTGCTGACACGTTGGTTAGTCCAGTGAGACGTGCACTGGACTTCTGTCCTGTAGAACTGTAAGATAATACATCTGTGTTGTTTTAGGTCACTAAATTTGTGACAGTTTATTAGGGCAGCATAAAAAACCGATGCAGGTAGGGAATACACATACATGGTTGGTAATTGCATCAGGCGGGGTCCAGTCAGGAGCTGAAACCACACCAGTAATTTAAACAAATTTAATATAAAGAGTTGTTAACTAGTAAAAGGTAATTAACAAATAAAAAGAGCAAAGAGAAGTCTAAAGAATATAGGGATGGCAAATGTAGGAAGCAGATGCTATCTCTAGGGCTGAGAAAAAGTACTCCAGGTGGAAGGGCCGGCTCATGGCTCACTTGGGAGAGCGTGGTGCTGACAACACCAAGTCAAGGGTTAAGATCCCCTTACCCGTCATCTTAAAAAAAAAAAAAAAGAAAGTTCTCCAGGTGGAAACAAATTTGGCCAGGTGATTTAAGGAGGTCTCGCAAGGTGGGGAAGTGTTTGGGATTTTTTTAGAGCTAACAAAGCAAAGGTCCTGAATCAAGCCTTGATGAGCAATTGTTAGTCCTGATGAGTAAATCATTTTAGTTGTTTTGCCTCCTAATCAATCTCCCAGGAATAAGTATTTCCCAGAACAAATAGCCAAATTATTTTTGCTTGTTATCAGAATTATTTAACATAAAGATAGAAAATAAATCAGGTCCCAGTATTATTTTAACACAGGGACAGAAAATTATGTTGGTTTGAATTATTACTTTTCCATTCTGATGGGGAGAAAAGATACCCTTATTCTTGTTTAAATTTATGCTTCATAAGTGAGTAAACAGCTTGTCATATATATTTCTAACTGTGAAATTCTCCTGCAAATTCATCATCTTTTTCTCATTGGTTTTTTTTTTTCTTTTTGTCTTTTTTCGTGACATCGCAACCCTCGGTGTCGCGCCCGCACCGCGACCGGCAACGGGATCACAACCCTCGGTGTTACGCCCGCACCACGCTCAACCAGTGAGCAGACCAGTCTCTATATGGGATCCGAACCCTCGGCGGGAGTGCCGCCATGCCCCCAAGCGCCGCACTCCACCGAGTGCGCCACTGGGCCAGCTCTCTCATTGGTTTTTAAGAATGTTACATAATAAGGGTATTAGTTCCTTCATTTAGTTCCTACATTCCTATCATTTGAGTTACAATTTTTCTGTTTGTCATTTATTTTTGATTTTGTTTTTACCTTTTATTTTAATTCAGAAATATTAAATGTACAGATTGTCCTACTAATCAGTCTTTTCCCTTTATGATTTCTGGGTTTCAAGGTATGCTTTTTTTTTTTTTTTTTTTTTTTTTTTTTTTTTTTTTTGATGACCGGTAAGGGGATCTCAACCCTTGGCCTGGTGTTGTCAGCACCACGCTCAGCCAGTGAGCAAACCGGCCATCCCTATATAGGATCCGAACCCGCGGCCTTGGTGTTATCAGCACCGCACTCTACCGAGTGAGCCACGGGCTGGCCCTCAAGGTATGCTTTAAAATGCCTTTCCATACACACCAAATTGTTAACTGTGCTTACTTTTGGGGAGTGGGATTGTAGGGGGATGGGAAGAAAACTTACATTTGGGATTTATACATGTATGTGTTGTTTGAACTTATTTTAAAATCATGCACTTCTATTATATTTTTAGAATATTTTTGAAGCATAAAAATGTTTTTCCCATTCCAAGATGATAATCTTCTAAAACTCTTATTTTTTAAAAATATGCTTATTTAAGGAGTGAGTTGTATCCAGTTTTTCCTCCCAAATACCTAGGCAATTGCCCCAAGTTTGTTGAGTATTCCATCTTTTCTCATTAATTTTCCATGCCACCTTTACAAGATACTAAGTTTCCATATATATTTGTGACAATTGATAGACTCTTTATTCACATCCACATTCCTATATATTCCTGTGCCAATACTATAGTGTTTTACTTATTGCAACTTTATTAAAAATATTTTAATATATTTTGGGCCACTTACCCCCTTTATTACTATTTTTTCCAGAATTTTCCTACTCTCACACATTTTTCTTTTTATATTAATTTTGAAAACATTTGATTTGATTACCACAAATCCTGTTGGTATTTTTATTACAACTGCAATGATTTATGGATTTAAGGAAAACTGACATCTTGATAATGTTATATCTTTTTGTCCAAAAAGAAGGTGTATTTTACTATCCTCAAGCAAACTTTCTCTCCAGTCTTTTTTTAGGGCCCCAAGTAGAATTTTAGAAACTTGTAATTTTTGTGTATTTATTTTTTTACATAGCTGCTTTATGATTTTACTGTTTTATTAGTCAATTCTCTTGGCCTTTCTAATCTTTCTAAGTCTTCTTCTTTTAGGCATGTGGTTTATAGACAGCATAGAGTATGGTTTCATTTTTTTTGACTCAGTTTTTCATTTGCCAAGGATTTTATCCCACTTTTATTTAGTGCTATAACCAGTTTATTCTGCTTCTGTATTCTTATTTCAAATAGGTTCCTTTGAATTTCCTTCCTTTTTATATCTTTTCTTGATGGTCTACCTCACAACTACCATCCAAAAAGGTCTATTTTTTTTTTGTTGTTGTTGTTCTAATAGCTAAAATAGTTACTTTTATATCTCTACAAGATACAGGTTTTTTGTTTAGATCTGAGCTCTGTGCCAAACTATTATCATAAATTATCATTTTTACGTTATGTAAAAAGTCTTAAAAAGTACCCCCAAATTGGGTGAGAAGTTGATCTAAAATTTCACAGTCCTGTTGATCCCTTAAGATAAAATATACTGAATTGCTCTTCATAGTTCTAGCATGTACTATGGGCCAGGCACTTTACATATGTTATCTCATTTAATCCAAAGATTGTTTCTAGGAGATGGGTTATTATTATTCTCACTTTCATTTGAAGAACGCAAGTCTCAAAAAGTCTGAGAAATGCCCAAGTTCAAATGGGAGGTGGGATTTGAACTGTGTCTCTTTCTACCAGTTGCTGCTTGTTGGGGACCTGTAGCCCCACACCCCTTCTTGTGTGACCAGGCCTACGTGACAATCTGCTTATGTCAGATGTCTGTGCTTATGGGATATCTGCCTCATAATCTGTGCCTGGGACGCTGTGCTCCTGGCTATGCAAGTCTACTCAAGAGTGACCTCTTATCTCCTTCCAAGTTTCTGCTTTCTTGTAAAGATTGGGGGCTTCTTTGCATCAGAGATTTTCTTACTTTGTTTCTTCTCAAGATCTTATCGTATTCCTGCATTCCTAACTCCTTACAATATGCCTGCTTTTTCCTATATAAGATGTAATCTAAGAATCAATTAAGGAGACTTTATCAGAATACTGTCTTGTCTCCCTTCTCTCGTGTCTCTTGCTTCCATCCCATTCCCACTCCCCCCTCCAGGGTCTGCGTTGAATATCCCACGGGTCGGGACAGCCGCTCTTTCCTGCTCCTCACATACTTCTACATCTTGAGAGAAAAGATAAAATCCGGGTTGTCATCCCCATGATGTTTATGAACGACTTTAAGGATCACACAAAAGGGTTGGAAGTGAGACTTCTCTGCGTATAACTTATTTACTTTTGACTTATGAGCCATGTAAATGTTTTACATTTTTCAAAAAGTAAAATTGATCAAATAAAGCTAACCCTAAAACTGAAAACTGAAACTAATAAAATTAGCTCTTTGTCAAATTTGTTACATAACCACATAGAGAAAAGCATTATTTCAAGTGACTTTGGAACATCTTTTCTGGTATATATTCTTGGCGGGGTATATTCTAAGAAAAAAAGATTTGCAAAGAATTTCAAACTTCACTCAGTAGTTTTATTATTAGTAATATTTGTATTATAATTTTGAAAGTATTATATACATATTAGAATAGAAAATAAGAATGCCAATGTTACTAAAATCCAAGATTTTCATTGTGAGAGAAATGAGGTACAAATAAAATCAAAGTAAAAGTTCTGTAGTGTTAAAAAAAAAAAAAAAGATAATGACCCTCTGGGCCGGCCTGGTGGCGCACTCGGTAGAGTGCGGCGCTTGGGAGTGCGGTGGCGCTCCCGCCGAGGGTTTGGATCCTGTATAGAGACCGGTCCGCTCACTGGTTGAGCGCAGTGCGGGCGTGACACTGAGGGTTGCGATCCCGTTACTGGTCACAAAAAAAGACAAAAAGGAAAAAAAAAAAAGTTCTGTAGTGTTAAATTTTTTATTGAACACATTAATATGAGCTCATGGTAAAAAAATTTTTTTACTTCCTCTGTACACTTAAAAGGACCTAAGAACAACAATATTCCAGGAGCAATGTGAACTGAGAATCTATCCCCCATTTTTGATAGTTTTCCTGCCAGTTCTGGCAAAGACTCATCATATGGGTTGGAAAAGATTGGATGCCCTGGGCCGAATTTGTTTCAGGTAAGAAAATAACTCAGTACTTAATTCAGCAGTTAGGGATTTTAAAGTTGTTTGCCAGAGGGTGATCTGTCCCTGGTCCTCTTCATCACCCTTGTGACATCTTTTTTCTTTTTTTTGGCAGCTGGCTGGTACAGCCTTACAACATCTTTTGTAGAGGCTACATTGCTCACTAATGCTTTTATGTGAAAGTGGACTCTTTTGGGTGAATGTGAAGATGGGGTTGGGTCCTAAGTCTGGGATTGATGTAAGATGGGAAGCTGGAATTGAGAACAAAGGAAAGAAACCCTGGGAATTAGCAAAAATCCTCAGGAGAACTTCAGACTTTCAAAGGCTATGCAATTGATAGGATCAAAGCCGAGATGACCAAGGCGGTAAAGGACAATCCACCTAATATCTGGATTGTAGGTGGAATAAAGAGAAAATAGCACTATGGGATATTTATGACTTGAATGGATGGAATAGGAAAATAGTAGGTGCAAAGAAGGGTGGAAGGATCTAGAAGGCCCAGGAAGGTTGATGGGATCTGCTAGGCAGGATGCTGTAGAGTGGGATTGTGGTTCAGTTTCCTCTTTAAGGGCCCTCTCTCCCCCTCAGAAGTAGTGTCACTGTTCTATAGCTCCATGAGGTGGGGTTGGAACTGGAGTCTACAGAACACACATTCTCAGTGCCCGGTTGTGTGAGGCAGCTGTCAGATAATCTCTGCTCAGAAGCATCTCAGTGAGTATTGGGGCATTAGTTTCATCTATGCTTTCTGTGTAGTGTGGGGTTCCTTTTGCTGTTCTACTACTATTTATGGAGGAATCAAAACATAACACTTAGGAAAAATAGACACATCAGTCTGGCAAGGGAACCCCAGGGCCTGCCCCAGCAGAACTTGAACGTTTCCTATGTGTCTTCCCACTTGCCTAAGTC
This sequence comes from Galeopterus variegatus, assembly GCF_000696425.1. NCBI lineage: Eukaryota > Metazoa > Chordata > Mammalia > Dermoptera > Cynocephalidae > Galeopterus > Galeopterus variegatus. Next base: position 163,461 of record NW_007730389.1, read on the forward strand.
GATTATGTTGACACAGAGAACCATCTGGGGTGGAAACTCTCGGGAGAGATTAGAATATTGTCAGGGAAACAAAGCAGGGTAGGAGTGGGAACTGAGGTTCATATCCGAAGCCCATAGACCCTCTATCTGGGTATGATGGATGGCTCCAGGATAAAACCCTGATCACAGTGATCCACTGTCCAAGGATTGGCTTAGTAAGAGAGTTCAGGATACTTGTAGGAGAACAAAGCTCCTCAACTCTTATTCGCCAGTCATAGTCCCATTTTAGGCGCCTCTGGGCCGTGGCTTCCCCTTGTGTCAGGGCTGATATAGAGAACAATGCACTGAACTTTTGAAAGCATTAGATCAGGTGCTACAGCACCAGCACTGTCATTGGGGCAGAGTCCTAGGTGATGGAGAACATATTGTCCTGCAGCTCTGGGAATCTGTGTCCTTCATCAGAAGACAGTAGGGACTGAAAAACTCAATTGAGTATGACACACAGAAAATCTTTCTTGGAATTTTCAAAGAAGGGAAAATAGAAAATATTTTTATCCACTTTAAAGTAAATAACAGGATGGATCACAGAGCTCTCTACTCATTCAATACAGAAAATCAGATTATTCATGAACATTTGCAGCTTGCCTAAGGACAGGAGAGGGAGAATTGGGTCCCAGCTACTCACCTGAGTCTCTCAAGATCAGTGCGGAGTCACAAAGAGAAACCGAGGTGCAGCGTTAAACGTAAGGTTTTGCCCAGTCAGTGCTGGGCTGCCCAGGGGGTCATCTTGAAGTCGCCATTCCATGAGGGCCTTGGTTCATAGTCTCTGAGGACATCAGTTCCTAGAGCGAGTCTCTTTTAGAAATCAGAGCTCTCAGAGGGGAGGCCTTCAGGAAGCCTGTCCTGCTTATCCATTTGCATGATGGAGCTTGGCCATGGGTCTCGCCCAGTAGGGGCAGGTGGTGTGAGATATACAGAACCGATAGTGGTTTTGAAGGCAGAACCTCCAGGTCCTGATTTTGGACAAGCTGTTTAACTTCTCCAAGGTTCGGATTCCTCCTCTGAGGTGGTATCTGGCCTCCGTACCTCACAGGGTTGTGAAGGAAGAAGGATGGGACAACAGCAAAGCAAGAAAGGTGGCTTTTGAAAAAGAAGAAATTATCACTGTAAAAGGTTATCTTCCCTCTGTAATGAGAAGGGAGAAAGTTTTGATACAGGAAACCCTTTCTTTGTGTACACATAGACACAAGAGAAAGTCAGTACAGCTGGCTGAAACTTAACTCAAGCCCTTGGCAATTTTATCAAGCCATACACTTAAAAGCCAGTGCTTATTAATCCCCAACGATTAAAAATGGAGGGGAAATCTCCTACATTAATCCCTGTGATCTTTCTCATTTCTACAGGCCATGTATACAATCTCCTCTTGAGGGTTTCTTTTCTCTTTTTGCCTCTGGCATTTCTCAAATGAATATTCTTGTTCATGTCAAAGTTCTCCAACTGGCCACTATAATTCAAATTTATCCTCATTGAAGTTAAGCCAGGAGGTAGCACAAGCTTATTAGCAGACAAGCCTATAAGAAATTGCTTGACTGTTGATCAAAAGTAAAACATAAATAATGTGTTTTGAGCCCTCAACCCAAGGTTAAGCTGCCTCTACTTGCTGACCTGAGAACCCAGCAGCCACCTGGCATGGAATGTGTGGCGAGATCTTTCCCAAGCCAATTTCTTACACCCAGAGAGGACTGGGGAAATATCTCACACACAAACAGGAAATGGTGGGCAAACGGAAGGCAGGAGATGGTGTTAAAGCCAAATTTTACCAGGAGACACCAAACTCTGATCAGAAACCAAAAATTCCAGGTCTGGATGATAAACAGGATTAAAGTTACCTCTATATCTATATTTCCTGAGAAACTACAAATTAAGACGTGGAATCTTATATCCCAACCCCCCTTATCTGAATCTGTACCTGGGTTGGAAATCAAGGCTACTTCTCTGTGTCAAAGTGAATTCAATCTTGTTCACAAAGTTTCTGATAAACTATGATTTTAGAAAACTAGATTTCCAAGTTCCAAAGTAGTAGTCATGCTACTAAGTGTCATCAGAACACTTTACAGCTGCAGTGTTTCCTTGGGAGAAATATAATTTTCTTTTAACTTTGCAGCTGTCTTTATCTGCATCTGTTTTCCCAGCTTAGTAAAGGGCATGGTCAAATTAATTTTCTCAGGCCAAACTAATTTTCACTTTCTCAGCATGTAACTCAGTCTCCTATTTTTTTTTTCCTTTTTGTCTTTTTTCGTGACCGGCAACGGATCGCAACCCTCAGTGTCGCGCCCGTACCGGACCGGGACCGGCAACGGGATCGCAACCCTCGGTGTTGCGCCCGCACCTCACTCAGCCAGTGAGCGGCCGGTCTGTATGTGGGATCCAACCCCTCGGCGGGAGCGCCGCCGCACTCCCAAGCGGCGCACTGTAGCAGTGCGCCACCGGGCCGGCCCCATTCTTTTAAATATGTTTAGGTGTGTTTAATGGCCCAGAGTGTGGTCTATCTTGAGGAATGTTCCATGTGAGCTTGAATAGAATGTGTATTCTGCTTGACTGTAGCATTCTATAGATGTCAGTTAGATCCAGTTGATTGACGGCTATTCAGTTCAACATATCCTTACTGATTTTCTGCCTCGTGGATCTGTCATTTACTGAAAGAGGGGTGTTGAAGTCCTCACCTATAATAGTAAATTCATCTACTTCTCCTTGTCCCTCAGTCTCCTATTTTATCAGCTTGTGGAACTTGCCAGAAAGAAGCTGTGATGCAGGAGGACTTTTCTGGAAGTAACTAATAATTTTTCTTCTTTACTGTTTCCTTCTTCATGGCATGAGCTTTGCAATTTTAGGGCCCCAGTGCATCCTGAGGTTGTTCCTGAAGGAGGAACAGAATGTGAAATAAAGCCTTGGGGTGAAGGACTATTATGAAGTCTAAGATGTGGGAGGACAGGAAGGGACAGTATGCTTCAGGTGCCCTACCTGCCAGACCATCTTGTTCCTACTCTGTTCCTGGCTGAAGCTTGTAGCCTCTTGCAGCCACTTGGGCAAGTTCCCTGATTAATGTGGTTTTGGTAACTGTGGGTCAAGATCTGTGCCAGGAGGCGTGGGAAAGCATGATTGTGGTGGTTGAACTTCTGCTTTTGGGAAACCTGTGACAGACACTGCTCCCTCTGTGGCCCTTTTGGTTTCCCAGCTCTGGTGCCCAAGCCTTCTTTAACTCCGGCCTCAGCCTTTTACCAGTTCCTCCATCTGAGCCCCCTCTACCTCTGGCCTCTTATTAGCCTCTCTGCCCAGGACCCTCTAGAGTTGCAGGTGTCCTTGCTGCACTCTAGCTCGTCTCTGACTCTGCCCTTCACAGTGGGTCCCACTCCTCACCACACCCTCTCTCTACCTCCAGAGGCTCTGCTACTGGCAACCACACTCTCACTCTGTTTCCACCCACGTGATGACCACATGCTGCTGCCGTGAGACTCAATCCTCCTTGCTCATGTCTTTGCTAATCTCTCACTTATCCTTCTTTCACCCCTACTACTGGCTTTCTCATCTTCTTAACCAACAGACAGAAGGTCCTCTCTGCCTCCAGCCACCCCCCAGAGCCCCTTATTAAGTCTCAACCCTGCCACCAGATCCCTTTTTGCTTCTGGAGCCACGATCTTCATGGACCTTCTTCACCCCTCCCCACCGACCCTTTCTCCTCTCCTCTAGAACTCACTCAGATGCTAGACCCTCCTCTCTAAACAGACCCCACCTCCTCACATGATCCCACCCTTTGTCTGGACCTCACCCTCTCATTTCTTATCAACATCTCATTCACTCCATGAATCCTACTGATCCATTTGTCTGTAACCCTTGCCATTGACTCTCTCTACCTCACCATTGTCAGATTCCTCTTTAACATTGTCTCAGTTTGGCTTGATTTAAATCCTACAGAACACTGTCCCAAAGGGCTCATCTTGAGAAAACCTGCCTTTGGCTGGCTTCTTCTGTTGCAACAATCTTAGGCATTGTCTGCTCAAGAACCTTGCCCTTGCCCATTTCAACCTGCTCCTAGTGGCATGTGTCTGCCGAGGACTTGTTTCTCTCCAGCTCCTCATACTGTGATTTCCAGCAGTAGCTTTTTTTCCCCACTCTGCCCATTGGGTTCTGTTTTCTGGGGAGACCCAGCAACCAGAACTGTGGAAATAGGTAGATACTCTCTCCTCAGCCCTACTGTTTGGATGCTCCTGGAGATACAAGTAACAAAGAGTGTGGAATTTATTTGACAAAATCCAGCATCCTTTCATGATAAAGACTCTCATCAAATAAGGTATGGAAGGAAAATAGCTCAACACAATAAAATCCATTTATGATAAACCCACTGCCAACATCATCCTGAACAGGAACAAGACAAAGACGCCCAATCTCACCACTTCTATTTAATACAGTACTGGAAGTATTAGCCAGAGCAATAAGGCAAGAGAAAGAAATAAAAGGCATCCAAATTGGAAAAGATAAAGTCAAATCGTCCCTGTCTGCAGATGACATGATCCTATATATATATAGAAAAATTCAAAGACTCTACCAAAAAATTCTTAGAGCTGATAAACGAATTCAGTAAAGTTGTAGGATACAAAATCAACATGCAAAAATCTGTAGGGCTTTTATACTCCAACAACAAATTAGCAGAAAAAGAAATCAAGAAAGCAAGCCCATTTACAATAGTCACCCCCAAATTAAAATACCTAGGAATCAATTTAACCAAGGAGGTTAAATATCTCTACAATGAAAACCACAAATCACTGCTGAAAGAAACTGAAGAGGACACAAAAAGATGGAAAGACATCCCATGCTCATGGATTGGAAGAATTAACGTTGTGAAAATGTCCATACTACCCAAAGCGATCTACAGATTCAATGCAATCTCCATCAAAATACCAAGGACATTCTTTACAGAAATAGAAAAAACAATCCTAACATTCATATGGAACAACAAAAGACCCCAAATAGCCAAAGCAATCCTAAGTGAAAAATAATAAAGCTGAAGCATTACATTACCTGACTTCAAATTATATTAGAAAGATATAGTAACCAAAACAGTATGGTACTGGCATAAAAACAGACACACAGACCAATGGAACGGAATAGAGAATCCAGAAATCAATCCACATCTTACAGCCAGCTGATCTTTGACAGAGGCATCAAGAACATATATTGGGGAAAAGACAGCCTCTTCAATAAATGGTGTTAGGAAAACTGGATATCCATGTGTAGAAGAAAGAAACTAGACCTGTACCCCTCACCATATACCAAAATCAACTCAAAATGGGTTAAAAACTTAAATATAAGGGCCGGCCCAGTGGCGCACTGCTACAGTGTGCCGCTTGGGAGCGCAGTGGCGCTCCCGCCGAGGGTTTGGATCCCACATACAGACCGGCCGCTCACTGGCTGAGCGAAGTTCAGGCACAACACCGAGGGTTGCGATCCCGTTGCCGGTCCCGGTCCGGTACGGGCGTGACACTGAGGGTTGCGATTTGTTGCCGGTCACGAAAAAAGACAAAAAGGAAAAAAAAAAAAAACTTAAATATAAGGGCCGGCCCAGTGGCGCACTGCTACAGTGTGCCGCTGGGGAGCGCAGTGGCGCTCCCGCCGAGGGTTTGGATCCCACATACAGACCGGCCGCTCACTGGCTGAGCGAAGTTCAGGCACAACACCGAGGGTTGCGATCCCGTTGCCGGTCCCGGTCCGGTACGGGCGTGACACTGAGGGTTGCGATTTGTTGCCGGTCACGAAAAAAGACAAAAAGGAAAAAAAAAAAAAACTTAAATATAAGACCTGAAACTATAAAACTCTTAGAAAAAAACATAGGGGAAACACTTCAGGATGTAAGACTGGGCAGAGAGGATGAATAAGACCTCAAAAGTATGGGCAACAAGAGAAAAAAATACTAATGGGATTATATCAAACTAAAAAGTTTCTGCACAGCAAAGGAAGCAATCAAAAGAGTGAAAAGACAACCTACAGAATGGGATAAAATATTTGCAGACTATGCATCTGACAAGGGACTAATATCCAGAATATACAAGGAGCTCAAACAACTTAACAGTTAAAAAACAATTAAAACAGATTAAAAAATGGGCAAAGGAGCTAAATAGACATTTCTCAAAGGAAGAGATACAAATGGCCAACAGACACATGAAAAAATGCTCAGCATCACTGAGCATCACGGAAATATAAATCAAAACCACATCAAGGTATCATCTAACCCCAGTTAGATTGGCTATTAGACTGGCTATTATTATCCCCAGAGAATAACAAATGCTGGTGAGGACACAGAGAAAGGGGAACCCTCCTACATTGTTGGTGGGACTGTAAATTAGTACAGTCATTATGGAAAACAGTATGGAGGTTTCTCAAACAATACAGATAGAAATGCCACAGAATCCAGCAGTCCAACTGCTGAATATACCCAAAGGAATGGAAATCATCGTGTCGAAGGGTCACTGTAATCACCTGCACTCCCATGTTTATCGTAGCTGTATTTACAATAGCCAAGAGTTGGAACCAACCTAAATGTCCACTAATGGATGACTGGATAAGGAAAATGTGGTATATATACAGAATGGAATACTACTCAGCCATAAAAAAGAATTAAATTCTGTTATTTGCTGTAGCATGGATGAGCTTGGAGAAAATTATGTTAAGAGAAATAAGCTAGGCAAAGAAAGAAAAATACCACCCACATAAGTTCTCACTCATCAGTGGGAGCTAAAAATAAACAAAAAAATAAAAAGAAACAAAGAAAGATGCAACAATCACAATAATACATTGAACTTTCAAACGGCGAGAACAGAACTGTGGTTACTAGAGGTGGGAAAGTGGGAGGGGGAGGTGTCTAGTGAGAAATTGGTTAATGGACACAAAAAATGATTATGTATTGTAATGATGAATATACCAATTATTCCCGATTTGAACATCACATATTGCACATAGGTACTGATATTCAACTCTGTACCCCACAAATATGTACAATTATGTTTCAATAAAACAAACACAAAAAAACAAGAGTGTGGATTTCCAAATTTGGGAGGAGAAAGTAAAGAAAAAGGAATCATTTCTAAAGCAATGGAGGGCAGACTCCAAACTCAACAGTTCTGTGACTACCCTAGCATCAGCTGCTGTTGAGCACTACCCCACAGCCCTCTAGTCCTTCTGGAAATATGAAGGCCGACCAGAGTAGCTGCATAATCCTCAGGGGCTTCCAAATCCCCAAACCTTGGGGGAACTTTGCAACAGAAATGTAGCTAGGTTTTCTGAGGTTTCCTCTTTTTGCACAATGAGTTCCTGCTGGCTACTCTCCTGTTCTTTGATAGATGTTGCCCACCATTCTCCCTTTCTCTTATTCAATCTTTCCTCTCCCAATCCAAATGCAGATAACAAATCCCCCATTGTTTCTTCAGCCCCAAACCTTGTCTCCACATCAAGGCCTAGCCCTAGCACTTGGGGAAAGTTCCAGAGGGAAGAAGCTCACCAAAGAAGAACAGTATCTTCTTTAAGTTGTTTCCACTTTAGGAATATGATGATGGAGATGAACTTACGAATGAATTTAGGAATTCTTTCAAGGGTTAAACCCTCCAGGGAGAGAGTCAAGGCCAAGGAATCCCCAGCTCTCAAGCAGCCTAGGTTAGCAGAATCCCTATGTCTCTAAGCTGCAGACCCCAAGGAAACACCAGAAAATGAACATAGCCCCAAAGGATGAGAGGACCTTAGGAGATCCAAAACACAAATGCAGAAAGGAGGAGAGGTAGGCTTAGGGACCTACCAAGCCAAACAGTCACCCTCCCAGAACAGGAGCTAGCTAAGCAAGACTCCAAGTTTTTGCCCCAAATGGAATAGACTTCTACAAAAAGTAACTTGGGGGAAAAAGGCTAAGATTCTTGTTTCAGTAGCTTTGTCCCAGGATACAAGGCCAAGGGCAAGAAGGTTTCCTGCAAAAGCCTAAATGAACTGTGCACTGTCCACACGCAGTTAAAACTGGAGGGGTCTGTGTGTGAAGTATGGCAGTCGTTGTTTCAAGCACTTGGGATACATCAGGAAGGAAATCAAAGCTCCTTGCCCTTGCGGACCTTGCACCCATTGGTCCTTTAGTCAGCTCCCTCTCTTGCTACTCAAAACTGTATCAAACCTCTTTTACTTTTCTCAATCTCCTGCCCCTGCCACCCCCTCAATAGGTTTGAGATACTGCCTGCGTCTGAAAGGAACCATAGGCCCCCAGATGGGAACTTCTCATCAAATCTTCACACATTGTTAGCTCCCACCCTCCTGTCCTCCTTCCTTGATGATACATGACAGCGGTGTCCTTCTGGGAGGCCTTTCTTAACTCTCCCAAGAAGGGATTGGTGCTTTGCTTTCCCCATCACAATTCTTGTTTCACTGTGTTGTAACTTTGGGTTGCTCACCTACCTTCCCTCAGGACAGGGACCTTCTCTCTCTCTCTACTGGCTGATGCATAGCACCTAGTTAATAGTCAACAACCATTTAGGGGAATTAACAAGTAAGCAGTTGGGTGGAGTCTCAGGGAGAGAGGCCCTACCCAGTGAGCTCTGGGGGTGGGGCTGCAGCCTGGGGGTCGGGCCTCATGGGGATGTGGTCTGGGGCAGGTCCGGGGCAGGTCCAGGGCTTGGGGGTGGGGCTCTCAGGGTGTCTCCCCTTGCTTATCTTCAGGATCTTGAGTCCTGAAACAAGAGCTGGGGGCCACAGATGAGGGTGTGTTGTGGGGAGCCTTTCTGGTAGCCTTGATACTGGAGGAGAGGGTCTGGGGAGGCCCTATAGCTGGTCTCAACCCACCCCATTCTGTAGCAGGTTCTTGACTCCTGAAAAAAGAATTCAAGAGCAGAGTCACAGTAGAAGGAGAAGGTGGGTTTAATTTACCAAAGTAAGGAATGCAGACCACAGAGAAAAGTGCAACCTTACTCCAGAGACTGAGCAGGGTCTGCACTAAATTCAATACAAAAGTAAAAAATACACACTTAGAGTTTAGTACAAAGTTTAGGGGGGCTCAAGAGAGTGAGCAGCTGCTCATTAGAATTAAGTTTAACATAGAAGTAAGCAAAGTACGGGTCAGCCCCAGGAAAAGTGGGCAATAACCCTGCCTTCTGCCTGGATTCCACTTTTATAATTTTGCCATCTAATACATATTCGTGACATCTAATGAATATTCAACTAAGGGGGTGGTTCTCTGTTATGTAACATAGTCTTGCACATGCTCAGTTGGTCTCCTTTTAGGGCATGTTCATTGGTCAAATTCTATCACATTCACCAAACATATTGAAGAATATTCTGTGCTTTTTGGTGTCTTCAGCAGAAGGACATTCAAAAGATAAACTCCCTTCCACTGAGCATGCTCTGTCACAGGGGTCATATAGGCCTGTATAAATGCCTTTTACTGAGCATGCTCAGCTACTGGAGTTACATAACTCCTTTCTACTAAGCATGCTCAGTCACTGGATTTGGATAAGGCCCCCGGCTTGTGGTTTCAATCTCTCTGTGTTGGTACCGAAAATAAGTGCAATCAGCAACAGTAACTCCTCCAGCAGAAGGCCTAGAGGAGGAGCCTGAGACCTTGGGGAGTGGCTTGAAATGCAGAGGTGTGTCCTGAAACCTGAACCCAGGGAAACTGAGCACCTGCTATCTCAGCCTGGGGGGTCTTTTGGCCTTCCCTTCCTGCTGGGCTCCACCAGCTGGCCCATCAGCCCAGCTCGTGGGGAATCACACTGGGGCTGCCTGTTCTAGGCTGTGGCCTCCAAAGGCCCTGAAAGGTTCTGATGGCTGAGTTTGTTCTGCAGGAGCTGGGACCCACCTTCTCTGCCTGAACTTAACCAAGATCATCATCGTTACCATAGTGATGTAGTCTGACTGCTGACAGGTGGCTGTTGAGGCCTCGCCCTGCCCTAGCTGTGTGGGTCTGGGCATGACACTTAGCTCAAACCCCAGAGCTCACCCTTCTATTGGCTGTATCTACATGATAGGCCTAGCTAGTGTGGCTGCCTTGAGAAGGGGAAGGGACTTCCAGAGTTCAGGGCTGAGCCAGTCACTCTGCTGCCATTGTTGCAGGAACTTGGCAGGTGTCAGTATCTCCCTGCAGCACCAGTATTCATGCATTGGAGGATGCCCACAGTTCTGCTGGAAATTGTTTTCTGAAGAGCTGCCAGAAAGGTGCTGGTGCCCTCAGCAAGGCCAGGGGGAACGGTTTGTGAGAGCCCCAGGCAGTGCGTCAGTGACCACAGATGAGGCCGACCCCTGAGGGGCAGAGTCAGAACCCTGGGTCCTGCCTTGCAGACTCCAGGATGGCATCTCCCAAGGTCCTGGTGAGTCCTCTGGCCAACGAGATGGAGTTGCAGGGCAGAGTCTAGGCAGCTGCCTTTAAAAGTCAGGTATTGATATAGTCATGCTTTTCTCAAGGGCCTCCTATGTGTGCGGTCCTGTGTTAGACAGGAACTCTGGCTATGATGGCTTTCATTAGAGGTTCAAGGAATATGACCGTTTGGTTTTTTGGACAGGCTTTCTTCCTCTGGCATAAATATTATGTAGTGGATGGAATTATGTTCCCCAAAACTCATGGAAGCTTGAATTGTGTCCCCCAAGTTTTATGTATTAGAAACTTAGCCCCCACTGTGACTGTTCAGAGGGTGGGAAATCCTATTATGGTAATTGAAAGGTGGAGCCTTGAAGAGGTGATTGGATTATAGGACTGTGCAGTAGTGAATGGATTAAAAATGGTGGTCAGGGGCGTGGTTCTGTGGGCTTTAAAAGAGGAGAGTCTGTCTTTCTTTCTCTCTGCTTCCACCATCTTGCAATGTGAGACCCCTGGGTCACTGTCGCCACCACCAGATGGACTTTAGACTTTCCAGCCTCAGAAACTGTAAGCAATAAATTTTGTTTTCTTATAAATCACCCAGTTCCAGGTATTTTGTTATAAGCAACAGATATGGACTAATACATATTATATAGAAAATTTGCAAGATATAGAATAGTAGGTGGAAGTAGCCCACAGACCGAACCTCAGAACACTTACTCCTGACATTTTGAAGTGTTTCTTTACAGACTTTGCTATGCATGTTGGTTACAGTCTTCTATAAATATCAATTAGATCAAGTTGGTTTACAGTGTTGTTCAGATTTTTTGTGTCCTTCCTAATCTTCTTTATGCTTCTTTAATCACTGAGGTAGGATTGTTGAAGTGCTCACCTGTAATTGTGGAGTTGTCTATTTCTCCTGTGAATTTTTTTTTCTCACCTCTGTACAAATGAGGGTCTCCTTTGAGTTTTATTAGTTTTTGCTTTATGCATTTTAAAGCTCCGCTTTTGGGTATATATACATTTAAGGTTCTTAAGTCTTATTGGTGAATTGTCCTTTTATCATTACCTAATGACTCTTTACCTTTGGTAATATTCCTGTTCTGTTATTCATAAAGGCACTCCACCTTTCTTGGGATTGGTTTTGCATGGTACATCCTCTTCCATCCTTTCACTTTTAACCTATTTATCTCTTTATATTTAAGATGGGTTTCTTATAGGTCGCACATGTGGGATTTTGCTTTTTTATCCAATCTAACAATCTCTGCGTCAATCTCAGTTGTGTAGAACATTGTTATTATTGATATGGTTATATTTTAAATCTGTCATTTGCTAGTTGTTTTCTATTTGTTGCATCTCTTCTTTGTTCCTTTTTTCCTCTTTTTGTATATCTGCTTTTGGATAAAATATTTCTTATGATTCTATTTTATCTGCATTCTTATTTGTTAAAACGCTTTTTTTCTAATTCTTTTTGTTTGTGGCTGTCTCAGGACTTATCATGTTCATCTTTAATATTCATCTTTAATTCATCACTTCTTTTACATGATCATTTTTAGGTAATATTATACCACTTTCTGTATAGTGTAAGAACTTTACGACAGGATACTTTTCTTTCCTCACCTCCTTTGTGCTATTGTCACATACTTAGGGGCTGTATTTTTTCAAATTAATTTTAAATTTCTTAAGTCATACATGATTATATTCTTTAGATAAAAGTATTGAAACATTTCACATAGTCTGAAGTCCCGTTGGCCATCTGTTTCCTTGGAGGTAAACAATGTTACCAGTTTATTATATGTCCTTCCAAACCTTTGCTATGCATTTACATATATGGGTTGAGTATCCCTTACCCAAAATGCTTGGGACCAGAAGTATTTTGGGTTTTGAATTTTTTTGGATTTTGGAATATTTGCATATACAAAATTAAATATCTTGGAGATGAGACCCAAATCTAAACATGAAATTCATTTGTTTCATATATACCTTATACACATAGCCTGAAAGTAATTTAATACAATGTTTTAAACAATTTTATGCATGTAACAAAATTTGTGTACATTAAACCATCAGAAAGCAAAGGTGTCACTATCTCAGCCACCCATGTTGAACATCATTCCTGACTCTGAATTTATATGCTACTGATAAGCAATGTTTTTTTACACTTATCCCACTTAAGTACTTAATAGTAAAAAAATCACATACCATTAACATGTACTGAAAAACAATGTGTTCAGGATGTCTATGCAGCACAATAGCTAACTAACTAAGATGCGTAGATGACTAAGCATCACCAGAATGCCTGTATCCACTGCTAAGCAACAGCAGCAACAAACCACAGCAGGCTTTTGGTCTCTACCTACGATGCTGTATTTTGATAAATACAGGTTACTGTATATTGATACTGTATTTTGATAAAAGGTTACTGTACAGGGTATTTTTTTTTTTTTTTTTAGGTGAGATCATCAGCAATTGAGGGATGAGGAAGTGGGTCCTCTGGGGATGAGGAGGCATCCTGCTGGATGGCTTTTTAAAATGTTTCCTCCAGTGTCATCTGCCTCATTAACAATGGTTTTTGTCTTAGAAGTTTCTCTTGTATTGCATAAACTGACATGATTTCTTGTTCTGTTATGACTGCACGCTGCTCTAGTCCTTCAGTAAGCCGATCACACATTTTCACCGTGTTGTCTATGGGCACTTTTTCTGCAGTGTTAACAATGTCATCTTCATCGTCACTATTATCATGATCACCTCGATTCAGAACCATTTAAGCTATTTCACCATCAGTCAACGAATGAACAACTGGAGCCTCATTATCATGTTAAAAACTTCTTTGGTATCCATTTCTTTCAGCTTACTGACGGTCACTGACGGTACAGATACACGATCGAGATCGTCATTTTAGGTTTTATGCAGTGTTTTTCTATTTTTCATTAATGTCTGTTCATAACTTTCAGCAGAGAACTCCAACAGTTTGTCCTTTGTTTCTTCAGTCATTCCGACACCGTACTCTTCTGCACGGTTTCACACTCGCACTGCTATCCGGTTTCCTCAATGGCTTGACTTTCTATGGTATAGATAAACATACCCGCTTCCTCATTTTCTTATCACTGTTACCCATAGGGGTATCTGTGGGCCCTTTTGACATTTTCAACAATATCTTTACACCACAGAGCAGAGAATAAACAAAAAACACAGTGAGTGATGCACGTAGTTCTTGTCCCAGTGTGGGGCATTGTGGGGGGACCTGCTGTTGACACTTCCAGCCTGTGCATGTGCCATTTTATTGCCTTTTGTGGATGCGCTTGCGTGGGGGAATGTGGGTGTGCATGGAAAAGATATCACAGCTGAAGGAGGCTGGGAGGGCCTTTTTCCTCCTTGGGGATGCTGAATAAACTGTGTGCTGTGTGCCTGTATTTTGACTGTGACGCATCATGTGAGGTCAGGTGTGGAATTTTCCACTTGTGGCATCATGTTGGCACTCAAAAATTTCAGATTTTGGAGCATTTCAGATACTGGATTTTTGGATTAGGGATGCTCAAACCTCTGTGTGTGTGTGTGTGTGTGTGTGTGTGTGTGTGTGTGTGTGTCTACTTAGAAATGTATAGTTTCTTTTTATACATAAAAGATAGTATACTATGCATATCAGTTTTAGCATACTTCTTTTATTCAACAATATATCTCATCAGTCTACCATATTAGTACACTTAGATCTGCCTCATTCTTTGAACTGCTGTATGGTATTCCATTCAATGGATTTCCCAGTTTCTTTCTTTTTTTTTTAAGTTGAGGGACATTTGTTTTCTTTTATTTGTTATGATGAACAAGGCCTCAGTGAGCATCCTTCTGTATACCTTATTGCAGACATTTCTGAGGGCTTCTCTGGAGTACATACCTAGAAGTGAAATTACATTTCTCATAGACCCCTCCAGCAAGAAATAAAAGGAAGAGGAGAGGCAGAAATTAAACCTAGAAGGGTTGCAGTTAAATTGGGGCTATAGGGGGTTGGTAGTGGGGGTAGCTGGTGCAGTAGGAATATGAGAGAATTTAAAATCTTGGAAAATCTTTGGACAATCTTATATAGTGATGGCATCATCTTTGGAACTCAGGGACTTCTGGGGGATTATCAGTTGGTTATTATTATTTTCATGCCTGGATATAAAGAAGCAACATTTTTTTTTTTGTCCTTTTTGAGACCGGCTGCACAGCCCTCAGCCAGTGAGCGCTGTGAGCGCACCGGTCATCCCTATATAGGATCCGAACCCGCGGCGCAGCGCTCCCAGTGCAGCACTCTCCCAAATGCGCCATGGGCTCGGCCCAAGAAGCAACATTTTTACTTCATCATAGATAGAAAAGAATAGGGTATGACTCCTTTTTGCTGGTCTGTCATCAGAAGGGTAAAAAACTTGCCCAAAGTCATTTGGCTACTAAAGGGCTTATTTTCTTGTCACCTCACAGCAGAATGAAACAGCCCAGTGGGCTCATGAAAGTAACTGAATCTGGAAATCGTCTGGTTAAGCACCTTCACTGGGCAAATGGGAACAGGCCTTAAGAGGGAGAGAGACTTGCTCAAGGTCCCATATTGAGTCAGAGGCAAGGCAGAACCTCCAGCCTGAGAAGCTGCCATATTTTGGCCCAGCTGTAGGAGGCAGGAAACAAATGCAGGAAGGAGAGAGCTCCGTCCAGCACCCAGCGAGGGGAAGTGGTAGCGGCGGCCGAAGAGACAGAGAAGCCAACAACATTGCCGCCCAGCCTTCCTTTCTCCAGATTCCTGCGGACTTCTTTCTTCTTTCTTCAGCAGCATCAAAGAAGTCCAAAAAGGAAAACCAAACAGTCCAAATTAAAGGATAGACAAAAAGAGCCATTTCCATGTAAATGTTACTGTTCTGCAGCAAAACAAACACAGTGGAAATAACGAAGCTTTGGTTTGGATCTGCCACGTGGAAGATGGGAGGTGCTTATAAATAGTCTCTAAACCAACCAGTGGAGCCGCAGGAATTCTCTCCTGGAGGGGAGAGGGACGGGGGCTGGTGCATTACCCATGCGCAGCTATTCAAAAGGTGGTCCAGGTCCCCTTGCAATAATTGTTAATTTCAGGCAAAGAAACCAAATAAAAGAAAAAGCAATAAAAGGCGGGGGTACTCAAAAGACTTCCCACACCTGGAAATCTATGGAAGTGGGATTTGAAACTGTGTCCCTCCAGGCTCCAGCCCACTTTTACAGCAGAAGTCCTCAAACTGGCTTGCCCCTAAGCTGACAGAGGATGCCCTTTGAGATTGCAGCGTCTTGGGGTGTTGTCTTCTGAGGACTTGGGAACAAAATATTCTTCAGGAATGCTCCTGGGGAGTCCCTTCCTTGAGCGATGTTTCACCATCTCCCTGCCTTGGGATACCTGGGATGCCATTTACACAGACTTCCTGAACTACCCTCTCCCTAACTCTACTACTAAGTCAGCATTTCTTGGGGTAGGCCTGGGAATCTGCATAGTAACTGCCCAGGTGATTCTTGTGCTTGCCTACTGAGGCTTGGCCCAGGGTGGGCTTGTCTGATCACTTTGCAGTGATGAACTGTCGTGGTGAAGGTCTGTATAAGTTATGTTGAATTCCATCGATTTGCTGTTTTTCTTTGTAAATCAAAATAGTCAAATATTGGCAATTTCATATGGTTCAACCTAGTATCTTTGTTTTCTTTAAATTTCAACTGTGGGGCTGGCTGGTTAGCTCACTTGGTTAGAGTGTGGTGCAGATAAAACCAAGGTCAAGGGTTTGGATACCCGTACCAACCAGCCACCAAAACAAAAACCAAACCAAAACAAACAAAAAAAATACCCCAACAAATTTCAGTTGAGCTCCAGAAAATGAGTTTTCTGGATCTTTGATTGTACACACTAGGGGTGAAGAGAATTTTCCAAGGTGTGAATATTAACTAACCAGTCATTACCTAGGGCAGAGGTTTCCATACTGTTAAGTTTGGAAACCTTTTCAGGGGATACCCTAGAATTTTTGTGTCTGTTTGGAGCCATGAAGTTCAAAGATATATTTTATGAGGTAGCAGGTCTTGAGATTTTAAAGGTAGTTATATGGTTACTTATGTTTTTAGATTCAACACCTTTTTCAGGATCTCTACAAACACTGTGGGAGGGGTTTCTCCTCACATTGCAGAAAAGGATTTAAGGCAACCATATCTTCTGGAATAAGGCAAGGGCAAGAACTCATCAATCAAGCACAGCAAAATTCCCAGTGGTGAATGGACAGGGCCAGGATCCCAGACATAGCAAATGGAAGAATTAGGCTTTGAACTAAGATCTTTGGAAACAACCTGGTGCTATAAAAAGAGTATGAATTAAATTAGGACCGCCACTTACTAGTTAGTTGCAAGATCCTGGTCAAATCAAGTAACCTCCAACTATTTGCGTCTCTAAAACAAGGAGAATGGTGTTTTGCAGCGGTGAGGTGGGGTTACTGCTCTTGGGGAAGATATGTGAGACATAGCAGGTGCTCAGTAGTGGTTATGATTAGTGAGTTCTAGGCTAGAGGTTTTTAGAAAATGCACAGCAGCCTCTTGGTTAAGAAAAGAAGTCTCCCCGCTGCAACCCTCCCGTCTGCCCCCTTCACGCATACAATGGCCCTGTGGCACTTTCCCTCCCGAGGATAATTCCTGGATAAAGGTGAAGCTGGCACGTCTACCATGGGCACCAGCAGATGCCAGCACAGGCTAAGCTTTCAGAAGGGCTGCCTGATTTGCTTTTATCATTCTTCTATCTCTCAGTATGACTCATGAAAGCCCAGACTTCCTTTCCTTTCATCCAGAGTGATTTCTGTCTCTCACAGCCTTTCTTGCTTGCTACTCTGAGCCTGGGAAAAAACGCTCAGGGTTGCACTGTCAAATATCAATGAAGAAGAAAGACCTCCTGTTTTGGAGATCTTTGTAACAAAACTAATAAACATCAGTGGCTATATTTGAACAGTACTTTACAGCTGGCAAAGTACTTGCATATATTAGCCCCCCCCCCACCCGTTTAGTATTTGCAAGGCAGTGTGATGGTTTAGGGCTGGGCTCTGGAGTCTGCAGATTGCCTTCAAATTCCCATCTTCACCTCTTCCCAGCCGAATCATCTTGGGCAAATAATTTTCCATCTCTGAACCCCATAGATTTAAGTGGAAAGTGCTGGGAACGTGGTAAGCATTCAAGTCCTGGTGAGCCCTAGGTAAGCATTCAAGTCCTGGAACCCAGACTCCCAGTCCTAGGCTCCGTGCTCTCTGGGCACCCTCCAGGCTGCCTGAGTATGGCCATCTGATATTACTGAGTAATTTTTCTGATCAAGCTGGACACAGAAAGACAAAAAAAAAAAAAAAGAAAACTAACGCTATGGATGCACTGGACTTGATATTTACAGGCTCAGTAGAGGTTTCCAATGACACCAACCAGTCAGTGTGCAAAGGCCTGCTTTTAATGTATCAGAAAAGTCAAAATTATAGTATGACTGCCTTTGATGTCCTCTCTGTTTCGTCTTTCTGAATAAAAGGGAAACTCTGGCTCCAGGCTGATTTTCAATTGCAAAAATAGACTGAATTCCAACCCTTAAATTATCAAAAGTGCCACATACTTGACAAGCAGCTAAGCAGAGAGCAGAAACTACCAAGTTAGTAATTAAACAGAACTTAAGCCAAATTAACAGAGACAGACATTCTTGTCTGGCGGTCAGAACAGAGGCCTGTAGAGCCCCGTATCTGGCCCTGGTGCTGCATATGTCAGACTCAAGTCCTGATGTGCAGCTACAGTTGCCAACAAGAGACCCCCTGCACTCCCTCCGTCCTCATCTGTTTTCCTGGAAAGGCTCCCAGGGTGGGAGGGGAGTGTGTTCCTGTTGAAAGATGGGATGGGGGAGGGTAGGCCTGAAAGGAGTCAGGAGAAGGCTGAGGGACCCAGCTCCTTTCCATTTCAGAATTTGTTTCCAAATATTACAAGGGGCCATGGAAGATTTCTTTAAAATAAAATGAGTGGAGCTTAGGAGGCTTTATAAGTGCTTTAATCTAAATTCACTTACTCAAAAAATATTGAGCGCCTATAACAGTGCACAAAGAAAAATCCTAGCCTTGGAGAGCTGACATGCTGGTAGGGGAAGGCAGACAATAAAAAAGTAAGTATATAGTATTCCAGCGACATGGGCATAACTATAGTGAGAAGAAGATAGACAGTTCAGGAGGGAGTGGGGAGTAGGGGGGATCTAGCTGCTGTTTATATTAGGCAGTTAGGGGAGGCTTCTCTGATAAGGTGGTGTTTGAACAGAAACCTAAAAGCGGAAGAGAACTCCAGGCAGAAGGAACAGCCCGGGCAAAGGTCCTGAGCTGGAAACATGCTTAGCGTGTTTGAGGGGAAGCAAGGGCTGCTCTAGCCCCTCCATCCTCCAGGGAGAGGAGCTATTTACAGGACAGCACAGCTTTCCCCAAAGAAAACCTTCCACAAATCCTCCCTTCCCCCCACCCCCAACCTCTAGTAACCAGACCATTGTATGCTCTTGATTACGGTGATTGTACTTGATTACAAGTTAGACTGTTCTCAGATATCTACCTTGAGATATCTATTCGCGTCAGCCCTTACTTCAGTATTTGATATATTTTGTGTCCGAGCCTTGCCCAACTCCTTTTTTAAACATTCTGTCACACTTTCAAAATTTGGGAGTCAAAGCATGTGAATCATACTTAAATCCATGAGATTAGAGACTCACCTATGGAATGAACTGCTAGCAAAAAGGTCTGACGATTGCACCCTGACTCTTTTAGAAGCTGGAGAAATGAAGAACCAGCAAAGGACACTGAGAAGTGTTCAGAATTTGCCCTGTTTCTGCATTGGCTAAAAAAAAAAAAAAAGAAAAAACATAGAAATAACACCAGGTTCTTAGAACTCATTTTCTATTCTGAAATATACTCACTACTCTAACAGTTGCCTTTTGCAAGAGTGAATTTTCCATTTTTCATGATGCCGCTCTTCGTATGATCTCATTCTTCCTCTGTGAATGTCTTTGGCATGCAAAATGTCCATTACTTCTCTTTATCTACATGATACCTCTAATGAGGAAGGTTCATTGCAGATGGAAAAACTGAGGGCCAAGGAACTTTAAGAGGCTTTCCCACGGTTCCAGAAGTAAGAGGCACAAAGCAGATTTGAATTCAAGTCTTTTGGCTCCAGGTTCTGAGCTCTTTTTTTCCTCAGCTACTTCAGAGACATGCATGTCAATTTATAGTTTTATTTTCTGTTTTTGTTTTTTAAGTTTTGTTAGACTATTTGATGAATGGATGGCAAACGTTTCATCTTACATGTCAACTCCCATGCATTAATCAAGGCTGCTTAGAGAGCTGCATTGAGAAGGATTCTGAGGTATAATGAGTTTCAGCAGAAAAAGAGTATGTTGATTGACTGCCATTGGTGTAGTAGGGGTTCTGGTGGCATCTATGCCATGCATTTGGTATCACTGATTTAATTATTTCCTCTGTGTGTGTGTGTGTGTGTGTGTGTGTGTGTGTGAACTGCTCCCTGGAACAGTTGTAGTTTCTGAGTGCCTATTCAAAGAGTAGGAAAAAGGAGAAAGAGCAGCCTAACCCCACAATGGCTTACTGGAGATGACAACATTTTATACATGCATTCTTAGAGTGCACATTTTTTAAGATGTGGCATGAGCAAAGGAAACAGCCTGAACTCAGAGCAGCCTTGCAAATAAAAAAACTTCTCTCTCTTCCCCAGCTGTTTCCTCCCTAAATTTTAATTCTGAGAAATTTTAAACCAACAGAAAAGTTAAAGAATAGCGCAATGCATGCCCACACATCATTTTCCTAGATACAACGATTGTTAAATTCTTGTCCTCTGCTTTTATTCTGAATGATCTGAATGTGATTTACAAATTAAAGCACTTCAACATTCGTTTCTTAAGGACAATGACATTCTCCTGTATAATCATAATTCCATTATCACACCTGCAAAATTAATGTTGATTCAACAATATCATACTATATATAGGCCATAGATTTCTCCAGTTATCCCTAATGATAAAAGGTTACTTCATTGATAAAATGTCCTTCAGAAATAAGCATGTTATTTTTTTACCTGGATATAGTACACTTTATTTAACTAGGCCTTTACTTTTGGGCATTTAGTCTATTTCCTATTTATTGATTGCTCTTGTAAATGATGCTGCAGTGAACATCATGGGAACGTGGTGGATTGGCTTTAATATACATCCCAACCTCTTTTCAAGGGCCTTCCTATATCAAGAGGCTACATTTTCCCCAGCCTGCCTTGTAGATGGAATTCAGATGTAATTCAGGTTTCCTCGATCACTTGTACTTACCTAAGATTTGGAAGGCAAAAGGGAGTAGAGGCAAAAGTGAGGTATATGCTTTACCTGCTCCTGCATTTCTACTGGCAAGCATGACTATTTATTTATTATTTTTTTCTGCCATATTAGGAGAGGTTATGGAAAGCCATTGGAGGGTTGAGGGCACAGGCATGATGTGCTCTGATTTAAATTTAAAGATCATGCTAGCTACTACTGTGTAAAGAATAGATTGTAAGGAGGCATGATTGGAATCAGGAGCCAATTAGGAGGCTCTATCTTGCCATATGGATGGAGATAATGGTGGATTGGACTAGGATGGTATCTATTGGTAGAAGGAGGTGACAAGCAGTTGGATTTAGAATATATTTTGAAGATAGAATCATCAGAATTTACTGCTGGATTGAATAAAGGGTATAAGATTGTGTAAAGGGTGTAAGAAAAATGATCCCTGACTCCGTTGTAATTGGATGAACTGGATATAATTCAGGTTCCACCTATCAGATGCACTCACATGAGATCTGGAAGGCAATATGGAGGTAGAGATCATTCCTTTGCTATTTCTGACTCCAAGATTTTGGGCTTGAGCAACTGGGTGGATAATGTTGTTATTCACTAGATAGGGAGAGTCAAAATTTTGGTGGGGCTGGAGGTGGCCATTCAATCATTCTGTTTTGGATGTCTACTAGAAATCCAAGTGAGAATGGTAAGTAGGTGGTTGGATCTATGGGGAAAGGCCAAGGCAGGATATATATATATATGAGTTATCAGTGTAAATTCTATATTTATAGCTATGGAATTGCATAAGTTCATCTACAGAAGACTGAGCCCTGGAGCACTCCACCTTAGAATTTGGGAAGAGAAGAATCTAGCAAAGGAGCCAGAGGAGTGGTAAATCAGATAGGAGGAAAAGCTGGAGAACGTGAGGTTCCAGAAACCAACTGGAAAAAGCTTTGCAAGGAAGATGGACCAGTCAGTGTGACCAATGCTCATGAGACAAGGAGGGAGGTACAGGTGGAAAATTTTACTATAAAGTCCAGCAATGTGAAGGTCATCTGTGACCTTGACAAAGGGCAGCAACCTGAGTAAAGCTGGCTTGGAGAGAGTTGGATACGAGGAATGAAAAAAATGACTCTTTCTTGAGGAGTTTTGCTGCGAAAGAAGAGAGAACTGCAGCCATAGTTGAAGAGAGAGAGATGGAGTCAAGGGAGGGCTTTGTTTTCTATGATTTTTGTTTTTCATATGTTAGGTATTACAGCATGTTTACATGCTGATGGGAATGCTTCAGTAAAAAGGAAAAAAAAGATGGTGCAGGAAAGGATGATTGAAAAGTCAGAGTGTATCTGAGAGAGAATAGATTCAGAAAACAAGTAAAGGGCATTTCCCCATTGTTATAGGTTGAATTGAATTGTTATGGGTCGAATTGAAAAGATATGTTGAAGTCCTAGTCCTCCCCCACCCCCCCAAGCCCCACCTGTGAGTGTGACCTTATTCAGAAATAGGGGTTTTGTTTTGCAGCTGTAGTCAAGTTAACACCCTAATAATATCTTAAGATCACATCAATAGGGTGGGCCCTAATCCAATATGACTGGTGTCCTTATAAGCAGAGAAGAGACAGACACAGGAGGAGAGTGCCTGTGATGACAGGGGCAGAGATAGGATTGATGTGTCCAAGCCAAGGAATGCCAAAAATGTCTGGGAACCACCCAAAACTGGAAGAGGAAAGGAAGGATCCTTCTCTAGAGGCTTCAGAGAAAGCATGATCCTGCCAACAGCTTGGTTTCAGATCCCTAGAAGACAACCAGTTTGTTTTTAACTGAACAATTCTCTGCTTTCACGCAAAGTTTTACCTGTAAAGCATCACCTGTGACTTCAAGGTAAATCAGTACAGTAAACTAAAGCAAGGAGATTCTCATATTGTTATACATAACCTCAGGGTTCAAACAATAGTTGTCTTTAAAAGCATTGCTAGGTTTAGATATGTCTTCTGATCCTGACCTATCCCCAAAGGTTCTGTGCCTTTCCAAGAAATGACGGAGTCTTCTCAGGAGGCTGATAATATTTCTGTAAGGGACAAATAGCCACCTGTATTTGAAAACACTTGAGAAATCTCTGGCATTTTTCTGGCAGTCCTGAGAAATAGTTTGGTAAACTAGCCTTTAAGACATTGTGTGATAAAACTGGTCATTCCTCTCATGGTCAATATTTCTTTTTAGATCATGTTGCTTTTAAAAAATTTTCTCCCATCATCTTTTGCTGTGTCAAATTCTAATTTCTTGATGCAGGTTTGTTTATTAACTTCTAAGTATCCTCAGATTGGAGTTGAATGTTTAGATTTTATGTAAGGCATCTGTGGTACCAATAGTGGAAAAAGTATTTGACTTGGAGGTAGAAAATACAACTTTGAGTCCCTCCCCAGCCATGTCTTGGTGTGTGACTTTGGGTTATTCTGTTAAATTCCCCAGACTGAGTTTCCTTATGGTCAAACAACGATGATACCTACCTGGTGTAGTTACAATAATAATGACACATAACAGCTCTATAACTTTCAATCATTTTTCCATATGTCGTCTTATTTGATCCTCACATTGTTCTCATGAGCTTCGTGGGGAATAAATACCAACCCCTTTATACGCACGTGGAAACTGAGGCTGCGCAAGACTAATGTGAAAGGTTCAAATAGGAGGTGTCAGAGCTAGAATTTGAGTTAAATATTTTTCCCATCAGAGCCCTTATCCCATCCACCGTACTTCATTGGGCTTATATAGCATTTTCTAAATCTCAAAGCACTCTTCAAAAATAAAGGATTCTTATTTCTGTTGTCTTACTATCTATTCTTGAGTGGACATTCAATAGCGGTTCTCTTGTGAGAATAACCAGACATGCAGCCTGATTATCTAGAACTGTGCTGTTCATTATGGGAAACTCTAGCTACTGAGCACTCAAAGTGTGGCTGATATTACTGAAAAAGTGAATTTTAAAAATTTTATTTAACTTTAATAAATTTAAATTTAGAAACTGATACTCAACTCAGTTATTGAGAAACTTTTAAGTAAGATAAGTTTGACACAATTTGGGCATGTGAATTCATTTTTTTTAGCTATAAATTTTATGATTTAAATACAGACCAAGTATTTCCCATAAAAATTTATAGTTTGTATTGAGATGTGCTGTTAAGTGTAAAATATACACTGAAATTCTGTGTGACAAATGTAATGTAAAATATCTCATTAATGATTTTTTATATTGATTCATTTTGAAATGATAATACTTTGGATATATTGGGTTAAATGAAACACACTATTAAAATTAATTTCATTTGTTTCTTTTAACCTTTTTAATATAGCTACTAGGAAATTTAAAATTACATACGTTTCTCATACTATATTTCTCTTCGACAGCACTGCTTTAGAATTAACCGTGAAAGAACAATTTGTGTTTTCTTAGCTAGGGATTTCCATACCAGACCAGTGCAAATCATATTTTGAATTTTGCATTTTGTTTCAAATAAGGAGTTTCTGGAACAACCTATTCTATATTTTAGGTGCTGACTAGTTACTACCTCTTCAGAGCTGGAGAACGCTGTGGTGGGGACTCACTGAGGTTTGTTCAGACCTTATGTGTGGCGGCTTCCTGCCTCCCTGTCTGTGCTTATGCCAGCAGCCAGCCCTGGAGAAGGCTCCTAATTGTCTTTCCCACTCCCAAGGCTTCCTAGAGTTGTTGACTTGAGCCCCACTTTCACCTGCTATCTGGGGCTGATTCTGTCTGATTCTCTAAATGCTCCCTGACAAGCCTCCACCTGGGTCTATACTAGCTTGGCTATTTCCTTGGGGTGTCCCACTATGCAGGACACTATCAGATACAGCTATGGAAAAAGCTGGATTGCAGATAATCCCTTACTTTTACACATGCACACATTCCTGAAAGCATATATGAAAATTCAACACACCCAAGAATAGATATACCGGCTATAAGGTGAAGTCTGTAAACACAGCAGCCGAAATATACCATAGTCTCAAATAATCCTTTGTTATTTTAGTCACGATCTTTAATGCTATCTTTCCAACATTTCATGTATGTTCTTTAATTTTATTGTATTCTTATTGAAAAACACAGTTAACTGGCTAAATGAAACAGTATGGCTAAAGATTTGCCACTTTTTTTTTTTCCTTTTTGTCTTTTTTCGTGACAGGTAACGGGATCGCAACCCTCGGTGTCGCGTCTGCACCGCGCTCAACCAGTGAGCGGACGGGTCTCTATATGGGATCCGAACCCTCGGCAGGAGCGCTGCCGTGCTCCCAAGTGCCGCACTCTACCGAGTGCACCACTGGGCCGGCCCAGACTTGCCACTTTTAACACCCCTAACAAATGCCATCATTTGTTAGGCATTATATTGTTTGTAAATTCCATATTTCTTTCAATAGTATTGATATTTTTACTTTTCCACTGTCCTTTTAAAAAAATATTAAGAGTAAAGGAAATAATGCTTTTCAAAAATTTTTGGCTTTGGCTTTTTAGCCTTTTTTTCAAATAAATCCTATGTGCAAGCCCAGTAAGTAAAACACATCACTGCAGAACGCTGTGGTTGGAGCAGGGTATGTGTGTGGGTGTGGGGGGCAGGGAAGGAAAGGGGGTGCAGGGGCTCCAAGGGGAGCAGACAGAGTGCCACCAACTCACGTTAAAAAAAATCACTAAGTCTCTGAAATAAACTATTCACAAAACGCACAAACCCTTCTTTGGGGTAAAGAAGGTGATGCTGAAACTGGTTTGCTGTCAGGTGTGCATCCATGATGTTCCTGAGCTGATGTTCAAGAGCATGAAATTGGCAATGGGAAGGTAGCTAAGGGCTGCCGTTGTGTAATGTACGAAAGAGGGGCTTGTTCACTTGAGGTCTTACTGGTTTCTGCTGAGTTCTTGAATCCCACACTGGGCAGTCATAGAGGGAGGTCCTGTGTGTTTTTTCTGATGAGAACATGCATATAATTTGAAGGTGGAGGGGAGAGCGACAGATAAAGACACTTTACTCCACGCTCAACAATCCAGTTTTATCTCCTCACTGTTCAGTTCCTTGAGGAACATGGATGATTTTCCTGGTCAAGTTTGCCTCATAGTTCAGGACGATGAAGTGTATGGGACACCTTGCAAACACATAAAAAGAGACTCTAAAGCTCTTGAATGCCCTCCTTCCCCCCTCCCCAACCCGTAGTACCTATTTGACATGTTTTGGCACCGTGGTGGTGAAAGGGAACTTAGCCAGAAAAATAACCATCTTTGGGGTAACTAAGACCAAGCAGAACATTTCACTCAGCCCTTAAAGTGGAAACTGATAATTATCAATTCCTTGAGGTTAGCAGAAGAATTGAGAGACTGCCAAGAGATGAAATCACCACCTATGCTGATTTACTTCAGAGGGTGTGCACCTACAATGAAGGACTGAAACTAAGTTTCTTGCTTTTCTTACCTCTCTAATTGGTTGCAAACAAGGTGAGAGATAAGAGAGAGGCAAGACAACCTCCTGGTTGTAAACTCCCCCTCTTACTTAAAGGAAAACTGCATTCACGTTAATTAGAAATCCAAGTCAGGTATTTTTATGATGTTTGACTAAGGTTATTATCCTTGAGCTCTCCCTAGGAGATAAGCCCTCCAACCTCAGGTAACACCAAGGGCTCAAAGCTGACCACAGACTCTGTGACGCTGAAGTTTCCAGTCCATCATGGGACCCTGACATGTGACTCAGACCATCTGCTGCTCCCAGACTCTTCCCCCCACTTCTTTTGAACAAAGACCCTTACCTCATCTTCCAGCCTCTTCTCCTTTATAAACACCAGAACAGGGATCAGAAGGTGGGAAGATTCTAGCCTGGCCATCCCCTAGATGCTGGCTACCTGAATAAACCTTCTAATCCTTGCACCAACTTCTGGACTTCCGAGTCATTTGTTTGATGCGAGAGGGCAAGCAGAGCCTGGTCTGTCGGTAACAGTGGGGAGGGGACAGTTTCAGCATCTCAGATGGACGTGAGTGACACCACATTAATAAATGAGTGTTCTATTAATGGTAAAGAGATTTGCACTTTTCTAAATGAGATCTGCTTGCA